>NC_139039.1:33272149-33414880 GCF_964662115.1 Mustela nivalis
CGCAGGTGCGCATCTCTGCTGTAAGTGCAGTGGTTTGCAGAACACCCAGACCAGCAGCAGCCTCACCAGGAACTTTGGGGAATACAAACTCCCTTCTGTACACCTACAAACTCAGAAACCCTGGGGGTGGAGCCCGTTGCTTTTAACAAGCCCTCCAGGAAATTCTGAAGCACATGAAAGCTTGAGAACCTTGGCTCGAACAGCCCCTGGCCTTAAATAGGCGACCTCAGAATCGCTCTCCCCTGGGTAGTGCGCAGTGACACGGAGAGATGCTTCCTCTCCATACAGGCGCCCTGACAGCTCACTAAGAATGTCAGCAGGAGGGACAGCTTACATTTTCGACGCAGTACTCACTCTTATTAACAGTAATAATTCCAAGCCCTCTGGCTTCTGTTTGCTCACCTCTGCCTAATATACAACCCTACCTTCCCTCAGAGCCTCTCCCCACTTCTGAAGTTGCAGAGGATCTCACATTTGTTCCTGAGAAGCACCCTAACACCTTCGGCCTCTGTCTGCCCTTGGTTCCATCCAAGGCCCGAGGCCACTGAGAGCTATGGGCCGTCCAGATCACAGTGCCCAAGGCAGCAGACTACTTAGGAAAGAGCTTAGAATATTTCTTCTGAAGTTACATTTTAGAAGCAGGTGCAATGTCTTTGTGTCGTTTATGTTACAGATCAAAAGAAATGTCAGTGTGCAAAGATGCCTCCATGCACATTGCACATCAGACTCAAAACGCTGATTTTTGGGGCACCAGGGTGGCTCAGTGGGTTAAAGCCTCTGCCTTCGACTCGGGTCGTGATCCCAGGGTTCTGGGATGGAGCCCCACATCAGGCTCTCTGCTCAGCAGGGAGCCTGCTTCCCCCCCCCTTTCTGCCTGCCTCTCTGCCTACTTGTGATCTCTGTCTGTCAAATAAATAAATAAAATCTTTTTTTAAAAAATGCTGATCCCCCCCCCCCACACACATCATTCTATAGTGGCTGGAGAGCTGAGACCTCGGAGAGAGGGCACAAGAGCTCCCTCCGGAGGTCCCCCATCAACTCTTAATGGACAGGAAATCTAAGAGATTATCCAGAAGCCGCGCGCATTTGAATACATGTTGTAAGGAGGGCTTCTAAAACCTTATCGGTGAAGGAATGCCAACAGCAATCAGGGTAGTTGACAAATCTAGTGGCATTGCGGAGGGAAGAATCTGGCACGGGGTAAACATCTCCTGGGAGATGAACAAGAAAGGTAAGCTAACTTCCTACAGCACCAGAGCAACTGTAAAACTCCACGCAACGTATTAATTTCTGACAGAAGACAATGAAAAGAATGCAGGGGCCCATCCAGCTCCTTGCTGATTCTTTTGTCTTTTAGTATATCTCTGTCCTGTGGATGGACTGCTCATTCTTTATAAATTTTTTAACTGGCAGCTTCAGTATTAACTCAGCCATAGTAGAATATACTCATCTTGGAGGTATTTATCCATGTTCTAGGGACTATAATGGCATGATAATTTATTTTCAACTTAATTCTAATCAAAACTACACAGAAACTGACACAGTGACGGTGCCTAAAATTCAGAAACTTTAAAGAAATGAAATGTAACATGAGTGCCTGGCCAGCTCAGTCGGTTAGGCATCTGCCTCTTGATTTTGGCTCAGGTCATGATCTCAGGGTCATGGATCGAGTCCTGCATCGGGCTCCGTGCTCAGCCGAGATCTTGGGATTCTCTCCCTCTCTCTCTGCTCCTCCTCCTACCCCCATGCACACTGTCTCTAAAACAAGTAAATCTTTAAAAATGAAATGAAACGTTGAGTATCATTCAGCAGAAGAAGGCATTCATATATATAAAGAGAAAAATCATATCCAGAAAATTTAATTAGGCAAAATATAACTGACCCAGTTGAAATTTAGCCAGATTTGTGTAGTTTATCTTAGTGAATGTTATAACAGTGTCTTTTCGGTGCCAGCATCAAGGAATTTTTAAAATTAAATCTCAAAAAGGCAATTTAACAGCACTATTCACTATTCAGTGAATAGCTAAAAGAAACAAGTTCAGCCTTATTAGCTTATAACACAATATAAAGCAATGCTTGTACAGCATTCTTTATCTTTTTGGTGGGGTAGCTGCAAACTATACTTTGCTTTTAAAGGATACCTCATACCTGCTGCCTTCAGATCCTTACTCCCTAGACGGAATGAAGGAAAGCCGTCTTTCACCTATGGTAGTCACCTATGGAGCAGATAACAGCACGTGGTCATAAATGGTGACGTCCCAGAAATTCTAGAAAACACAGCCTCCTTGGGTTTTTTTTTTTTTTGTTTTTTGTTTTAAGATTTTATTCCTTTTTCAATAATCTCTACACCCAATATGGGGCTGGAACCAAAGACCTCGAGATCAAGAGTCACATGCTCTATCAACTGAGCCAGTCAAGTGCCCCAGCTCCCTTAATTTTTGCTTATGTTAAGATATGCTATTGCCATCGCCATAATACATACACATTGTAAAAAATCGAATTCTAGGCATCTGATGAGAGGTATCAGTAAGAAATCCTTTTCAGTCACAAGTTAATATTTATTTTTAAAATTGCAATGAACTCCTTTTTTGTGTTTTGAAAGATTTTGTCCTTGAGTAAATACATGTCATCTTCATAACAGAATCCTTGAAATACAAAAACTCTTAGAATAAAGTTGCATGTTTCTAGTTGGTAACAAAAACTAAGTACTTTTTGCTTAAACTGTACCTCAGGGTAAGAAGAGACTTTTTTTTTTCCCCAACAACAAAAGGGGAAGAAAGAAGTTGATACACATTTTGGTCACTGGCTTTCCTGTCTGAAAGCTCAGAGAAATAAAGGTAACATTGTCATTGTTTTATGATTTTAACTCTGCTGGAAAGCTTCTCTAGTAAGTTTCAACTGCAGGGGACGCATTTGATGAAAATCTTAAAAGCAATTGAGTGGTATAAACTGTTGACTTTTATCCTTCCCTATCACGAGTCGCTTATTCTTTGAAGGATCTTTACCTGGGAAGCTTTCAACTGCTATTGTCATGTGAAGCCTCTTGGATCCAGAGATAAAACAAAATTAACTTTTCAAGGACATGGTGGTCTGGAAAGAGGAAAGTTATTTAGGAACTAAACATATTTTTAAAAATCTAAATATATTGAATTTAAGTTTTGTGAACAGCTTGTTTTCCTCCCATACATCTCTAGGGATTGTATGTGAAACTACAAAACAAACAAAGCAAAACAAAAACTCACAAAACCTCACAAAACAAATCATCTGCATCATTTCTTCCTTGGATTAGCCCTCTATCCATTTTCACATCAGTTAATGTGCAATTGAATGGGTTCTGAAAACCAGTTATAGGCACCACACACTTTTCTAAAAATTTCTTAAGTGTGTTTTATGCCGTGCAAGTCATGGTATAACTACTGTTTTCATATCAGAGAATATAAATTTCCCCTAGAAAGAAGGGATTTCTTCTTTTCAAAAGCTCATTTTAAAGCTAGCATTATTCAACATTCACTTGTAATATAAATATCCACTGGAGATTATTATCTTCAATCAACAGTCTGAGTTCACCAGGAACAGGTAACCAACAGGAAGCAACACTAGCCTCTTCACACACCCGTGATCACACACACACGTGTGTGATCACACACACACGTGTCATTCTCCCCATGTTAATGACTGATGAGATTTGGAGGAGATGCAGGCTGGCCTTCCGCTAAGGGCAGATACAACTACCATCAGCTGAAGAAGAGCATTAATAACAATAAAAGAATTTAATATGAATATAGAGTAAAAAGTAAGGCAAGACATTAGGCTCGCTCATACATTTATTCCACCTGTATTTATAAAACGCCTACTCTGTAAAATGCTTTCTAATTACATCTACCTCGTAACCCATTTTCATTTCATTTCATTCTGTCCCTGCAAGTTGACTAGTCCATTATTTTTTAATCAAGCCTTAACCCTTTAACTTTCTAATGAGATGCCTTAATGGACTGTTAATGGAGTCTTAGCCATTTTTTATCCTTATAATTCCCTCAATATTCGCAGAGACGAAATTAAAACTATTCAGTTCAGAGACATAATTTACACTATTATATCATTTTATATAATTGACTGGTTTGAGTACTTCGTGGGCAACCATGTCTGAGCTCAGCTCCCAGGTGCTGCTTCTCTTTCCATAGCATTTTCTAACAAGAAGACAAATATGTCTGAGCCACAGTGAATCAGTCAGATTATATGTCAGAAGTTTGCAATAAGAGCAAAAAAGAAGCTGAAAAAGAAGAAAAAAAAAATCAAGGAAAGCCTAGGCCTCACTAGAGAACCAAAGCATTGAACAGATACAGATTATAGAGAACATAAATAATACGCCGAGTTTTTTTTAAATATTTTATTTATTTATTTGACAGACAGAGATCACAAGTAGGCAGAGAGGCAGGCAGAGAGAGGAGTAAGCAGGCCCCCTACTGAGCAGAGCCCAATGTGGGGCTCGATCCCAGAATCCTGGGATCATGACCTGAGCCGAAGGCAGAGGCTTTAACCCACTGAGCCACCCAGGCACCCCTAATACAATGAGTTTTAGGAAGAGATTAAAGAGCTAGTTTCTTGTGCAGCCAAGTTCATGACAGAGTGGAAGTTTCTGGATTCTCAGTCAACAGATCTTCCATTACTGCATTCTGCCATTAATGTCAACATAGAGAAAAATAGATCTACAGTATGGAATAACTACATAAATTCTTTTTTAAAAAAAAGGATGAGGGGATGCCTGGGTGGCTCAGTGGGTTAAAGCCTCTGCCTTTGGCTCAGGTCATGATCTCAGGGTCCTGGGATCGAGCCTCGCATCGGGCTCTCTGCTCAGCGGGGAGCCCGCTTCCTCCTCTCTCTCTCTGCCTGCCTCTCTGCCTACTTATCATCTCTGTCTGTCAAATAAAAAATTAAAAAATAAAAAAAAACTTAAAAACAGAACGAGGGTAGATAGGGATAGATAGTTGATTCTCCGTAAAAAAGCAACTTTTCATTATCTAATTAGATACCTGCTCTTCATGTTATTATACTTGCCAATTCCAATTTTTTAGCAAATTTTATATTGAAGTAATATCAATGTCCACATGGATTTTTTTTCTTTCCTTCCTTCCTTCCTTCCTTCCTTCCTTCCTTCCTTCCTTCCTTCCTTCCTTCTTCTCCTTCCTTCTTTTCTTCTTCCTTTCTCTTTTTTAAATATTATGTATTTATTTGAGACAGAGAAAGAATGCGAGAGAGAGAGCACAGCCATGGGGAGGGGCAGAGGGAGAGGGAGAGAAATCCCCAAGGAGACTCCCCGCGGACTACTCAGCCAGGCACAGGACTCGATCCCAGGACCCCGGATCACGACCTGAGCCAAAACAGACACTTAACTGACTAAGCCACCCAGGCACCACCCCCCACCTTTATTTTTGAGGTTATAGATGTTTTCCCACCTTAGCAGTTTCCTCTATCAACAGGAAATAAGATGGTATGAACAACTGGTCGGTATATAGATACAGACTTTGTGGGAATAGACTCCATAAATACACGTTCTTCCTTGTCTTTTGTATTCAAGTTTTTACCTCAAATGGTAATATCTCTGTGCATCCGTGGAAGTGAAAAGGCCAGATGTATGATCAGCAACAAGTACACAGTGACTACACAGAGCCTGCTCTTGCCCCCCGTACTGTGTCAGTTTCAGATTTCAGTGAGAATCTCTAGCATCGCGGACCTCCCTGCTATCCCGGGAAAACCTAACGGATGTACTTTTGACTTCTTCCTCTTCTTCATCTCTCAGAACTAGTTGATCATGACGTCTTGCTCATTTTCTCATGAATAATTTTCAAATTTTTCCTTCTTTTCCCTCACTCTTACTATTCCTACCCTTTCCTACTAACTATTACCTGGATGATGGCAATATACTTTTTTTTTTCAGTGTTCCTCAATTCACTGTTTATGCACCACACCCAGGGCTCCACGCAATACGTGCCCTGCCCTCCTTAACACCCACCACCAGGCTCACCCAACCCCTCAGCCCCCTCCTCTCCAGAACCCTCAGTTCGTTTCTCTCATGGTTCGTCTCCACTCTGATTTCCCCCAGTCTCCTCTCCATCTCACAATGTCCTCTGTGTTACTCCTTATGCTCCACAAGTAAGTGAACCATATAATTGACTTTCTCTGCTTGACTTCCTCCACTCAGCACAATTCCCTCCCGTCCCGCCCCTGTTGATACAGAGGTTGGGTAGTCATCCTTTCTGATGGAGGCGTCAGACTCCATAGTGTATATGGACCATATCTTCTTTGTCCATTCTTCTGTTGAAGGGCATCTTGGCTCTTTCCAATTGTGGCCATTGCTTCTATGAACAGTGCTATAAGGTGCTTCTGTTCACTACATCTTTATCTTTGGGGTAAATACCCAATAGTGCAATTGTAGGGTCATAGGGAAGCTCTATTTTTAATTTCTTAAGGAATCTCCACACTGTTCTCCAAAGTGCCTGCACCAACTTGCGTTCCCACCAGCAGTGGAAGAGGGTTGCCCTTTCTCCACATCCTCTCCAACACATGTTGTTTCCTGTCCTGTCAACTTTTGCCATTCTAACTGGTGTAAGGTGGTATCTCAATGTGGTTTTGATTTGAATCTCCCTGATGGCTAATAATTACAAACAAGCAATCCTAAAATTTGTCTGGCAGAAAAGACCTCAAATCGCTAAGGAAATGTTGAAAAAGGAAAACAAAGCTGGAGGCATCACGTTACCTGATTTCAAGCTTTACAACAAAGCTGTGATCACCAAGACAGCATGGTACTGGCACACAAACAGACACATAGACCAGTGGAACAGAGTAGAGAGACCAGATATGGACCCTCAACTCTATGGTCAAATAATCTTTGACAAAACAGGAAAAAATATCCAGTGGAAAAAAGACAGTCTCTTCAATAAATGGTGCTGGGAAAATTGGACAGCTATGGATAGAAGAATGAAACTCGACCATTCTCTTACACCGTACACAAAGATAAACTCAAAATGGATGAAAGACCTCAACGTGAGACAGGAATCCATCAAAATCCTAGAGGAGAACATAAGCAGTAACTTCTGTGACACTGGCCATAGCAACTCCTCTCAAGACATATCCCCTCAGGGCACCTGGGTGGCTCAGTGGGTTAAGCCTCTGCCTTCAGCTCAAGTCATGATCTCAGGGTCCTGGGATCGAGCCCCACATCAGACTCTCTGCTCAGCGGGGAGTCTGCTTTCCCCTCTCTCTCTCTGTCTGCCTCTCTGCCTACTTGTGATTTCTGTCTCTGTGTCAAATAAATAAAATCAAATCTTTAAAAAAAAAAAAAAAAGACACGTCCCCAAAGGCAAAGGAAACAAAAGTGAAAATGAACTTTGGGACTTCATCAAGATAAAAAGTTTCTGCATAGCAAAGGAAACAGTCAACAAAACAAAGAGGCAACCCACAGAATAGGAGAATATATTCTCAAATGACACTACAGACAAAGGGCTGATATTCAACATCTATAAAGAACTCCTCAAACTCAACACCCAAAAAACAGATAATCATGTCAAAAAATGAGCAGAAGACATGAACAGACATTTCTCCAAAGAAGACATACAAATATATGTCTATAAATATGCAATATATTTTTAATTGGTCTTTTTGGCCCTAAAGCCCCTAAAGCATGGAGATGCTACAACTGAGAAGAATTACTTTGACGGTACTTAAGAGTATATCCAAGCTCCTTACTCTCTCATACACAGTCCTCTGGGATGGTACTTTTCCAGTGTCTGCCTTTCCATTAGACTCCTCACCCCATTCCCATGAGAACCAAGCTCACCTCTAACTTGTACCAACCTTCACTCAATTGACCTTCCACTGACTGTCATTTGGTTAACCTCATAATGTCTTATCCAACTTCCTTCTGGCATCACTTCTTCCAAGAAGCCCTCATTGGCTTCCCAATTTGGAGTTAAATAAGCTATCTTCTGAACTCTTAGATAATGTTAATCATTACTCTAATGACACAGAGCCACTGTATTCAAATTATCTATTTATCTGTCTGCTTCTTTTCCAAATTTGCTAGTCTGCTTTCTTAAAGGGAAAAAAAGTCTTCTTAAACACTTAAGTATCTAATTATTTACTCAGTTAAGTAATTAATGAGATGTCCTTAAAAAAAAAAAATGACCTGCAATGAAGATTTTTTTGAGAGAAAAGATTCCATGCAGACAGGGAAATAGCAAGAAAGATTTCACAATGGCAGCGGGACTTGAAATGAACATCATAAAATGTGTGAAATCCAATAAGCAGTGTTCCATGAAAGGACATGTCAGAAAAAGATGTCAAACACAAAGCTGAGAAACTCGTCAGGAAACATGATGTAGTCCAGCTTAGCAAAAAGGAAGCACGTGGTTGGTGTAACGCAACAGTGGAAGGTAAGGCTAGAACAAAAGGAAGAAGGACTTTTACTGGCAAACAAGAGATACTGACTTATATTCAATAAAAAGAGTAAGAGCGATCATTTATTCAACTTGTACTGTGTGCTACACACTATCCTCGCCTCTTTAAACGTGCTCATAAGTAATCCAGGGATAGGTTTGTATCTATTTTATAGACAAGGAACCTGAGCTTACAGAAGTCAAGCGATTTATCCAAATCACACCACTAGTTAGTATAAAACCAGGATTTAAGACTAGGCAGGTCTGGATGGGACACTCACACTCTTCAAAATTCTAAGAATTTTAAGTCAAGGAAAGAGAAACACAATCCTGGTTTATTTGGGGCCAACTCAAGCCCCTATGCAAGTTCTCACTGTCTTGGAATGGCTGGTTGAAACTGAGATTCAGTCATGGCCCAGGATGAATGACCCCAGGAAATGCGTTGGTGAAGTCAAGTATCAGCATTCTTGAGAAGTGCTATTACCTGCATAGAAGAGAAGGCTGCGTGAACAAACAACTCAAATTCTTACCACCTCTACTCTTACTATAGGGCCTCATCTCCCTCTCAGAGTCTTCTGAGATGTTCTGTACCAGTTGGTTGAGGAAGGAAACATTTGACCTTGGCAGGCAAACACTTGGTATGTTGGAACCATGCCCACGTGGACGGATAGGGCATCCTGGCACCCTCCGGTAAGCCCGGAGGCACAGACCGTAGGGAAGGTTTGTCTTGAGCTGTCCTTCAGGATGCGAGCTCTGTTTCCAACCATGTCCAGCAGGAGAAGTTCCATCTCCCAAAGCCACACTACCCGGGCGTGGGAGCCAAGGACTGTCAATGGCATCCCTCCTCATCTACCTACTGCGTCTCTCATAATGTTGCTTCCTATTCCTGAAACTTGATTTTTTTTTAGAGATTTTAGCTCTATACAGTAGACTGATCATTTCACCAAGACCAATGACCCCCTTGTGCAGGGGAATAATAGAACACCTTGCTTATTTGTTCAGCACATGGCTGCCCAATCAGAAACAAGTTCCAGCTTTCCATATGTATGTATCTGATGAAATATCTAAACGTATCGTTCTGCTCACGCTCCATTTGCTAGAACTTAATCATGTGGCTATACAGAGAGTATTTCTAGTCTCACAAATGGAGCGTGAGCAGAATGATGTGTGCAACTTCCAGATCGAAACCTTTAAAAAGGAAAATTCTCAACTTTGTTTCCTTTTCCCCCATGTTTGCATGGGCTCGAATTCATGGCAGTAGTGCAAGTGAGTCAGTTGTGACTATGCAAACAAGACCCTAAGATATGACAAAACCACCAGACAGAAGCAGATTGATGGGACCCCTGGATAACCTTATTATAAAAGATACTACTACGTTCTAAACTCCCCACCAGCTCTGGACTCATGAGAGAGGCGTACTATCTCGTCTGAGCCGCTCCGGACTGGGGTGTCTCCTGTACAGCAGGGTAACCTGCGCCAGAAGCTAAAATAGTAGCCAAAGCAGAAGACTTTCAGCCAAGAAAATGAAGAGGGTCACATTGCAGTATCAGACAAGATCTGGTCATTCCAGGGTCCACATGTCACTGAACCAGTAGAGGGAAAGTGGAGTGACTGTGGTGACTTAGCTGACTTGGGTGATTAGCACAACTTATGGAGAAGTAGAGGCACTGTTCTACTGTAAAGACAGGAAAGAGCATGTTTGGAAAACCACAATCCTTGGGCTTGCCTCCCGACCCTGACCACAAAGAGGTGAGCTGCCCACGGAATACAACCCCTGGTTTGCTTACGGGCCATCTGAGGGGAAAGAAGTACGGAGCGAGTGGTGTGATGGTTAATTTTACGTGTCAACCTGGTTGGGTCACGGGGTGCCCAGAGATTGGGTGACCCATTACTCCGGGTGTGGCTGGGAAGGCTCTCGCACGAGGCTATCACCTGATCTGCGAGATGAGTAAAGAAAATGGACTATCAAAGTTGTGTCAAAAAAACAAAACAAAAGAAACAGGGTGATTGATTTCTGCAAAAAGGATGAAGGGCACAAGTGTTAAATATTGCCAGCTTACCACGGAGGATGAAAAGGGACTAAAAAGGGACTCTCCTTTTCTCCTTTGTGTCACTGTGTCACAAGTGACCTGGAAGAATGAGGGTCAGTTCTTACGGAGGTAAGGCAGAAGATGATTACTAAAGAAGCAAGGGTAGGGTGCCTGGGTTGTTCGGTCACTTAAACATCTGCCTTTCGCTCAGGTCGTGATCCCAAGGTTCTGGGTTCGAGCCCCGCATCGGGCTCCCTGCTCTGTGAGGAGCCTGCTTTCTCCTCCCCACTCGTGCTCTCCCTTGCTATCTCTCACTCTCTCTCAAATGAATAAATAAGAATGTTAAAAAAAGAGGGGGAGGTTCAGAATAAAAGGGAAGAATCATGATGAGGAGCTCAGAGGATGCAGACAGCGCAGTCAGAGATGAGAAACAATGTTTCCTTCCAATAAAGCTTCACTTACCATATAGGTCCGAAAAACCAAGTCAGGGGTTGAAAAGCACAGCACTGAGAACACAGTCAATAAATTATTACAAGTTTAGGTGGTGATGGGTAAGTACACTCCTCATGGTGAGCATTTCCTAATGTATATTACTGCTGAATCACAAAGCTGTACACTCGAAACTGATATTCTATGTCAGGGATACTTTAATTAAAAACAAAAATTTTAAAAATAAAAACAAAATAATCATTAAAAAATAATCTAACCAGTAAATCTCTTAGGATTAAATATCTCTACCTTCTCTGATCATCAAAAGGAATACAGAACCATAATCTTGCTGCTGTTGTAGCTGTTGTTGTCCCAACGATGCTGGGAAACTGTGCCACAGCACTGACATTCCCGGAGAACAAGAGTTCATTGCCGCTCTAATTACAATTCAGAACCTCCGTGTACCTTCCCAGAACACAGAATTGAAGAACATTGCAGTCAGAATGGACCCCGCAAGAGAATGTGAAGTTCTTTGCCCCTCATTTAAATTAAGGTTTTAAGAGAGGTCAGCCACAATCGAAGCACAGCAATTCTAACTGAAAAACAACCATAAAGAAAAAAAAATGTTCTCTCTTCCAAATACACTTCAAAACTAGTTCACATAAAGCATGGGGTTCAGAGAGAATTTTCTAAATCCATACACCTTCAGTTAATTGGCAACAAAATCTCAATTATGTGTGTTTGATAGAACAGCTCGGGGCAAAAAAGAATATATCTGCTACTTCAAGGTCAAGTACAATCATAGCACCCTTGTCGTAGGACATTATTTCTTTCTTTCCAGCTTAAATGACACAGCTTGAAGACCCACACTGAATTCAGCTGCAGTCTCCTTCATATCCTCTTGTGATCCATCCCCATAGTTTAGCTTTAAATGAGTGACTTAAAACACAACATGGTTTATCAAAAGGGTAAAGGTACTCTCAATCCTACTTTGGGGGCCTTGAGGACGGAGAAGCTATTACGTTTGAGTTTCTCTGAGAACTCTTCCAAAAGCTAAAGTCTTCACCAAACTCCGTGTGGCAAACCCACAAATCAGAGTGCGGACGACCACACATCACACACAAACAGGAATCCGGGGAAAGGCAGTCTCCTGCAGGTAATGTTTTGACCACCACTGAGTCTCTCAAGAATGGGCCTGTATCTGGAACACTTTCTACCAAGAGGTAAGGAGCCCACACCGCCTGTACCAGCCTTAGCACTTCCTATGGCAAGAGTGTCCATTCCTTGTTTCAAGCTGAGCAAATAGATGCTCTTTTGTCCTGCTCAAGAGCGTGTGTCATACGGCACCTGACCAACCGCACTGCTGCTGCATCCTCTGTGAGGAAGACATGAGGTCCTCCCACTGGGGCATGAGGCGAGGGGTGCGCCTAGGTGAACTGCCCTATGCTGGCTGTGGAGAGATACCTCCTGGCCATGGGAGACCGAGAGCCACTATTCAAGCTAATTTGTTGCTATCTCTTCCCTAAGTAAGTGAAGTCTTATTCTAGATCAGTGCCTTACTGCCTTGTGTTTTCCTTGGTGACCTCAATACCAAGATACAAGGATCAGCAGTGTTTGGACTTCCGTTCCTGGTGGTTGGAATGACCGTCTCTGTCCTCCATGGAACTGAAGCCAGCCCCCAGCCCTGCTGCCATCCCTGGGATTGATAATCAGTGTCCAGTACTCAGCTTGATAAGAAAGAGACTTAGAGAAAAGCATTGGCTTCCAGTGCTAGAAGACATCTACGGGGCAGCCTTTAATGAATCAAAAACCTTTATATCTTTCAAAGGCAGACCATGCAACCAGTACAAAACTGAATGACCAGTTTGGAATAGGAGACGACATATTAGTCGGCCAAAGGAAGTACACTCAAAGTACACTCAAAGATTGCCAAGTCCTTTAAGATTTTAAGCTGCAGGTTCTCTATTAATGGAAGTATATTTAGCATTCATAGAGTTTAAAAAAAAAAATGTGAATCATCTCAGTGATTGGCAGTCTCTGAGGTGGTGTCCATCTCCTGGAACTCATAACCTTGTGTAAATTCTCCACACACACACCCTAGCCCCAAGTATGGTCTCGACTTAGTAGTGACTTGCTTTTAACTAACAGAAATACAGTAAAAGCAGGGGAATGTCATTTCCTCAAAAGAAGTGGTGGCTTCCATTTTGGTGCCTTTTCTCACTCCTTTCCTCCTTCACTCTGTGGGAAGACCTGACATGAACAACAGTCTGTGAGAAGCCTTGCTCAGGGACATGGCCAAGCCACGTCCAGATGCCCAACCCACCAGCATCTGTGCAAAAATAAATGTTTGTTTCAAGCTTCTAGGTTTGAGGATAGTTCATTACACAACCACAGATGACTAACACAATCTCTAAATTCCTAATGTTAGATTTGCCCTTAGGATAAGCAAGACATCTTATTTATTTCTAAATAATTATTTGAATCCAGGCACTCTTCCCAGTACTTTACAAATACTAACCCATTGAAGCTTTACGACAGCCCTACAAGGTACAGTCTGTTGTTACTCACTTTTTATAGAGGAAGAAACAGACGTCAGAAAGACTAAACCACTTTTCCAACGTTCAGCACTTCTAGGGATAAAATTTAGAGGCAAGCTTTTGACTAAAATGCTATGCTGCCTCTACAAGTCAATACAGGTTGGTCATTTTCATTGTTATTTAGACAGAAACTTCCCGCATAATAAGCTGCCTGCAACTGAAATGTTCTAGTCAAATTAATAGGCCATGAGCTCCTCCAGACAAGGACCTTCTCTGCCCCAGCACCTAACACAGAGCGTATGTTCAGTACACGTTTGTTGAGAAACACTGACTTAGGGGATGGATCTGCAGTGGGATCATGTAGAGAGGAGGTCACTGTCTGGGAAGTGAAATACCCGGCAGCGAACTTTACTGCCGGGCATCCCGGCGATTATTTCAACCTAGTCTATGAAAGGAAGTCCAACCAGGCATTTATAGATACGGCTTTTCTAGCTGCTTCTCTTTACTGCCATTTTGCACCAGGTGGAACAGAAAGTTATTAGCTGGTCAATGACAAAATAATTTATGATCAATGGAAGTAATCTGGAAATAATGGAAGCTCACTGGGGTACTATGGGACATTATTACGCTGCTAACATTCATGCTGTATTATATCCCCTACATTCTTTTTTAAAGCAAAATCAACTGGTTCTGGATGACACCTCATGAGATTGTTTTGAAGAAGGGGTTCTTAAAACCTCCCAAACTTATATGTTCAGTTTTTTAGATATAGTAATTTTTTTTAAAAAAAGTATATGACAAGAAAACAAAAAGTTCACATTTAAAAATTTTAATTAGGGACGCCTGGGTGGCTCAGTTGGTTGGGCAGCTGCCTTCGGCTCAGGTCATGATCCCAGCGTCCTGGGATCGAGTCCCACATCAGGCTCCTTGCTCCACAGGGAGCCTGCTTCTCCCTCTGACTCTGCCTGCCATTCTGTCTGCCTGTGCTCGCTCTCTCTCTCTCTGACCAAAAAAAAAAAAAAATTAATTAAATTCAAGCTAATAAAAATTAAGATAAATAAAAATATAAAATTTTAAATTGATAAAAGTTACTCACTACATGGCAACTGTCTTTACTTTCATGTATTTGTTGCAGTACAATTAACGCTTCTCTCCCCAGATCACCCGGAACACAAAAGAAAGTCAGGCAACCTAGGCTGAACTCAGGCTCACACTCAGAAGGCTGAAGACGAGGAGAAGGGGGTGGAAAGGAGAAGGAAGGAAGGGGGCAGGGACGGAAGGAAGAGAAGGAAGAAAGGAAAGGGGTATGGACTTTCTGGGGCTTTCACTGTCCCCCACTCTTTCAGTCTCCATTGGCCCAAGGCAGTGAGAGTCAGCAGGTGGGATGGACGTGGAGAGTTGACCGTTTCACACTTAACACAAAGAACCACTGTCGAGTGGAGTGAGCATCGTGTAGAGACACACAAACCAGTGGTTCATCTCTAAGACAAGTGTCTGCATTTATCAATGTTCCTTTCTAAAAAACTACTACCTCTAAGTTCAGCTATGATCTAATACAAAAGAAAGAAGGAAAAAATTCAATGGTGTCACGTTCAGGGAGAAAACACAAGAAGCAAGAAACCGAGGAGCCTGTGAGCCTTAAATGGTCCGCGGGAGAAGATGTCCTATGGTTTGCATCTGGATCGCTAGGTTAACTGTTTTATTTGGACCGCAAAAGGATTTGGTCCACAGAAATAAAGAGGCTCCTTTGTGGTTCCCTAAGAAAAGCTGAAGATACGCTTTCTTTCTGTCTCAGAAAAAGAAGATATTTCACAAGACAGAGGAGGGACTGGAGGAAGCAGACTGGGGACGAGACTGCCTCTCACCCCTACATACACATACCCTCTGGCAGTTGAACGTCCAGCTCATCCTAAAGAGAGGCTTGAAGATAAATCCCCAAATGCCTCTCAAGTCATCGGAAAAAGAAAAATCTCTTGCTTAATTCTCCAGTACTGTAGAAGAAAATATAGAAATGGGTTGTATATTAATCCCAACATGATTATCGGTATATTATGTAGCTGTTTAGAAACACGGTGACTGTGTTTATTATCATGAATTCAGAGTAGGTATTTCAAAAGGATTTAATAAAGCATGTTTTCACTTTCCACATTTACTGCCATATTTTTGCACCTATTCAAGGACTTCTTTTATTATCTGATTTTTACTAAGATACAATGCAGAGGTCATATATATGCGTTGTTTTATACTAGTAATAAGCCCATTAAGTGAGAGACAATATATAGGAAACAAAACAAAACAAAAATGAATAGGTTGGGGGAGAGGAGTCAGCTGTCCACACAAGAAATTTCATGCTTCAAAATTAAATACTGAAGTTAGTTGCTAAACACTTTGCTTCTTGGCAATAAAAGCTTTCCTCCACTAGAGCACTAGTATAAATAATATTTGCAAACAGTCTTATAATTTCCAAAGTGCTTTCAGATTTCTTTTAATCCTCACAAAAGTCATGTAAGGTGGGTGCTACAGCAGCCTACTTGACAGATGAGAAAAACAGCTCAAAGAGCAAAGCAACTTGCCTGTGACTACTGCCTTTTTTCCTTTCAAATCTCATTTTTACTTCTCATTCCATGCTGCCTATAATTAAGGACTATCCCATGCTCGGGAGGAAAAAAAAAATTGAGGTGGTTAGTCACTAGTAGAATATCCTTTCCTTGGGGCGCCTGGGTGGCTCAGTGGGTTAAGCCACTGCCTTCGGCTCAGGTCATGATCTCAGGGTCCTGGGATCGAGTCCCGCATCGGGCTCTCTGCACAGCAGGGAGTCTGCTTCTCCCTCTCTCTCCGGCTGCCTCTCCGTCTACCTGTGATTTCTCTCTGTCAAATTAATAAATAAAATCTTAAAAAAAAAAAGAATATCCTTTCCTTAAAACAGATATTCCCCAAACTTACTTTGCATAAAAATGCTATCCCATGCCAAATATAACCACTAGATACAAAGGGAGAATACAGATACGAATGACAAATGTGTGTATAGACAGCAGAAGAAACACGTTTAAAAGAAGTAAGAAAATGGTGGAGGATAGGGGAACCAAATGATTCCGCTATATTCAAAAATACCCTTTGGTGCCATTTCAATTTCCAGACACCGGAAAAAAAAAAAAAAAGCAGAAATGCATTTTAATGATTTATTTTCTCACATGAGACTGACCACAAATGTGAAGATTTGGGAATTTCTGGTAAAAATAATAACTGCGAAAATTTGTATTTTTGTAAAATATTCCATACAATAGAACTAACAGTATAAGGAAATAGAGAGTGTCTGTTTTTCTCTTTCGCCAACAAGGAACTGGTGGGAGTTCTGGCTGTGAAGTTACCAGGCACAGCAGAGCATGGGTATAAATTACGATGCCCTTAAACAAGATCGTACAACTATGTCTCCTTTAAACAGGAGTCCTAACTATTAAGATACTAAGATCTTAAAGTTTAAAAAAAAAAAAAAAAAAAAGCTGCATAGAACACACAGAAAACTACAGAACTGTTGAAAGAAAGCAAATTAAGCCAAGCATGTGGGTCTGGATCTGAATTCAATGACAGGCCTGACACTCTGAATGTGTCCCCAGAAAAGCGCCTCCCACAACCGGGGGAGAAACCTGGGGGGCATCGTGGTTTGTAATAGCAGTTGTGAAAATATGAAAACCCCACATTTTTTTTACAGCTCAACAAAACTGGGCTTGGACAAGAGGGAACCTGAAACCCATTTGGATTCACACAGTGTTTCAAAAACTCATCCCTGGGACCCCCCCTGATCATTCATCCCGCACCTAACTGGCAGCTAGAACCAGAAACCCCATGCGGAGGGATCTGCTGACCACACTCCAAATGCTGAAAACCTCAGGGGCTGCAGACTCTTAGAGGGCCTTTCCCTTTTCCAGTGGGACACCTGGAGGGAAGCCGGAAGCCGGAGAATTACTGTTATCTGTGTCAGCATCCTAAAAGCAGGAAGTCAAGGGTCACTGCCCACGGTCCGTCTCTGACAGTCCATTCTAACTCACTGTATTTTTTTTTAAAGAATTTATTCATGTATTTGTGAGAGAGAGAGCATAAACGGGGGGGGGAGGGTGTCAGGAGAGGGAGAAGCAGACTCCCCGGGGAGCAAGGAGCCCAACATGGGGCTCCATCCCAGGACCCTGAGATCATGACCTGAAATGAAGGCAGACGCTTAACCCACTGAGCCACTCAAGAGCCCCTTGTAAGTCAGTTTCTAAACTGATTATATGCAGTTCTTCCCCGACAGACTGAATGTAATTCAGGAAGAACAGCCATCAGTTGACGCTTAACACCTTGTGCATAGTTAAGAGAGTGGAGGTCATTTTAGCTTTGTAACTCAAGACACGAAAATGTGCCAGTGTGGGGCTTTACGAGTTTTTGCACACATCTTTTTTGTATTATCTGAATTATATTTTAGGATGTCTGATGCCTCCAAAGCTCGGCCTTCAATACCGTAGGACACTGAAAAGGGTGTTCTTCCAAGCTAATAGTGGAAAATACTCTCAGATAGCTAGGTCAACCTCACAACTCTGTTCTTCTTCTTTTCTTGGCCCATAATATCTATTTATTCTTGAAATACTCAGGGACAGATTGAGCCACTGTAAAAATGATAGAAAGAAAAGAATATCTAACTTTGGTCCCTTTGCCAGAAGAGATTGCAGCAGAACTTAACAGGAACAAAACTGGATAAGGGGCAGCCCAGACTGATAAAAGACAGTCTGATCCCCCGTAGGCAGAGGCTTCTAAGTCTCCCCACGGCCCGGAAGGGTATCAAAGTTTCTAGGCTGGATTCTGAAATCCAGTTAACATTACCTTTTAGCCTGAACACATGGTTTGAATATAATAGGTGGTTTTCATTTTTGTATTATAAAGTCAGATGGTATTTTGAGATTTGACCCAACTACTCAGGAAAATACTTTCCCCATGAACATAAAGGGACAGGCATTTTTCCCTTCCCAATCCATTTACTTTTCTAAGACGGATTCAACATTTCATTCCCTAGATCATGTTGCATAATGTTTTCTTGTGTCTTTCTTCTTCATTATCAAAAGCCTTAGAATTGTATCATCATAGCATAGCAGAAGAAGTTACAATTTTAGGAGGTTACAGGCTATCGTGGTGATCACAGTCTCTGCCTTGGAGAGCTCCAAGTGCAAAAAAGATTACTGTATCATCAAGAGGGACTTGACCATGAGGATAATGAGTACAGTGTAATACTGAAATCCAGAAGCCTCTGCCCCAAAGTTTTTGCTCTTCTGGGCGGCTTTTCAGAAGTCTTCAAACTAAAGTTGTCTAAATGCATTGTTTTTATGTTTCTGCAGCCAAATATCTATGACTTTACCTATATGGTCAGAGCAAACACGAGTTGGAAGCAATTACCAAAACTGGGCAAGTGACAACAAATCATACAGACCCATCAGAAATGCTCTGCTTCTTTCTAGAAAGGAAGTTTTCCTTCTAAATCAAACAGATGAAGGCCCAAACTCCTCATTTTCCTTTGCTTTGGCCGAGAGAACCTGACAGTGAGGAGGTAAGATGGCGCACTCCGGCTAACCCAACTATTCCCCGCCCAGGAAGCATTACCAGCAGGTCTTAAGAAAGCATGCAGATCGCCACTTTCTCAAGTACTAAAGCGCCAGTAGTGTGGATGTTTTTACATATCAGTACTATTATGAAATGTCATTTCCATGTTTTTACATTCATACCAAGTTTAAATCTGCAGAGACCATAAACAAGAACATGTGCCATGTGAACTGTTTCATGCTATCTGCTATAACAGTTTTCTTTTTAAAAATATTTCTATTAAGATAGTTTTATTATTATTTAATATTTTATTGCTCTTTTAAGTAATCCCTATACCCAGTGGGGAGGCTCATACTCACGACCCCGAGACCAAGAGAGTCGCACGGTCCACTGGCCCAGCCTGCCGGGCACGTCTGTAACGGTTCTAACTTGGAGACTTAGTCCCCTGATTCTCCTTTATACCCAAAATAATATAAAATATTATAAAATAATATAAAATATTATATTATACCCAAAATAATATAAAATTTATTAAATATAAAATAATATATAATATTATATTATATGCTACTGTTATGGATTTGGTCTGTCATTCCTTCTGCTCTGACCACTCATCCCTGATTTCTACCCATTATAAAAGTCTTTCAAGAATTGGTTCATCTGGGTCCTTAGACTTCAGAGAACTCTGTTTGAACACGGCCCAAGAGACTTCTCCAAACAAGACCATAGCAAGGAATCAGAGACGCAGCCGCACCAAATTCACAGAAGATCAACTCAAAATCCAGGCATTTGACCAAAATCCTTATCAGGTTAGGCTACCAAACAAAGACTCGCTTTAGAAGCCAACCCTGATGAGTCTAGAACCCAGATTTGGTTTCAGAATTGAAGAGTTAGGCACCAGTGCCAGAAAAAAATCAGAACCCAACGAGGAATTAGAATCAAGCCAAGACGGAGACCACTCTGAAAAGGAGATTCAAAGCAGAGAACGACAGATGGTGTCAACCCAGCTACACTGCCTCACAATTACATACCCTCACCGCGGCATTTATTAACAACCCTTATCCTGGCATCGACAGCAGAGAGCAACTTGCTAGAGAAATTGGCATTCCAGAGTCAAGAGTCCAAATTTGGTTTAAAAATCAGAGATCCAGATTCCATGTCCAGAGAAAAAGAGAACCTGATGATCAGGACCCAGAACGGAGACGAGACCAGGAATAGGATCTCTGGAATGAGAGATTTCAAGGTTCCACACCCAATGTGACCTTGAATTCGTGACCCCAAGATCAAGAGTCACATCTCTACTGACTGAGCTAACCCGGTGCCCCTGAAGCAGGTATTTTAAAAAGTAAAATATCTGATCAAATAGGAATTTCTACAAGGAGTGCAATAATTTTATTTTTTTTTTTAAGATTTTATTTATTTGACACAGAGAGATCACAAGTAGGCAGAGAGGCAGGCAGAGAGAGAAGAGGAAGCAGGCTCCCTGCTGAGCAGAGAGCCCGATGCAGGGCTTGATCCTAGAACTCCGGGATCATGACCTGAGCTGAAGGCAGAGGCTTTAACCCACTGAGCCACCAAGGCACCCCCATGGTAATTTTAAACATTCTAAAATTTCATGCCCAGTCAATAAAGTTTCAGTCTATAAAAATTTAAAAAAGAAAAAAAAAGAATCTGTTCATCTGTTAACTCATCAGTGATTACCCGCAGACAGATGGAACTTCCCCTACTCTGGGCTTGTACAGAAACTTGGGCCACATTTGTAGTATATGTTACTTATTATATTTATTTAGTAATTTTCAAGCTAATTAGAGGCAAGGGGAAGAGGAAGAAGAGGAACACATACTCTTATCACCAAGAAATCATAATGAAGTGTAGGCAAGGCAGAAGCCTAAGAAATGTCCTGTATTTCTCTTTCAATTTTTGTCATCTCTGCTTGGGAGTCAAACTGCGAGAGGAAGAGAGAAAACTCACCCCGTGTGCCTCTTATTTTGGGTGGTTTTGAAGTTTTCTTCTCCTGTTCATATTTTTCACATCTATTACGTTTTCATTCTATGCACACTCTTTTTCTAATCCATAGTAAGGAAGTGAGTGTTACATTACGATGCCTGCTTTCTTTGAAATGAGAACTGTTTACTTTTCAACTCCTCAAGGGTTCACCTTATCTACAGGAAGGCCCTGATTCTGTTCATGAGTTTATTCTTGGAATTGGTGTTTGAAGTTTCTCAATTAATTTTAAAAGTTTTAAGTTCATTTCCAAGCAAGGCACTTTCAGTGTTTTTCAACTCTATCTGCTTTCTCGATCTCTTCCAGCATCTCAGAGGCTGGGACCATAGCCCGGCCTGTGCTCTCTGCCTCTGGGGGTACCACCTAGATCCAGGAGCAGCGAAGCAGCAGCGTATCTAATTTCAGCACTTATTTTGAATCGAAATGAAAATGTCTCCTTGTAGGGGTGTCTGGGTGGCTCAAACAAATCTGCCTTTGTCTCGGGTCCTGGGATCGACCCCCACATCGGGCTCCCTGCTCAGCAGAGAGCCTGCTTCTCCCTCTCTCTGTCCCTCTCCCCCCAACTCCTATTCTCGCTCACTCTGTCCTCTCTCTCAAATAAGTAAATAAATAATCTTTAAAAAAGAAAACCTCTCCTTTTATAATATATATGCTGCTTACGTTTATCTAAACTACTTAAATTTATTAATAATGACACCCAACTCAATATACACTTATTATTCTAGAGGTGTTTATGGACTTCCTGTTAAAAAAAAAAAAAAAAAAAAAAACAGTACTCTAAAACCTCAATTAGGACTCCGCAAACTTTCTCTGTAAAGGGCTGGATAGTAAATATTTTACACTTTGTGGTGCATATGGTCTGGGTCCCAACTGTTCATCCACTGTATCAGGACAGTAGCATAGCCAATACGTGACCAAAGGAGTAGGGCTGTTTTCCAATAAAGCTTAGTTAACAGAAACTGCAGTTTTAATTTCACATAATTTTCCCATGTTTTAAAATATCTCTTTCTCCTGATTTTTTTTTTCCAACTCTTTAGATATGCAAAAAACCACTCTTCCCTCAAGGACTATGGTAAAGCCTGGGGTTGACCTGATTTGGCCCATGCGGCAGACTTTGTCAACCCTGCAGTAAGGACGAAGGAAAATCAGGTGTGGTGTTTGTTTGTTTGTTTTAAAGATTTTATCTACTTATTTGACAGACAGAGATCACAAGTAGGCAGAGAGGCAGGCAGAGAGAGAGGAGGAAGCAGGCTTCCTGTGGAACAGAGAGTCCGATGCGGGACTCGATCCCAGGACCCTGGGATCATGACCTGAGCCGAAGGCAGAGGCTTTAACCCACTGAGCCACCCAGGTGCCCCCAGGTGTGGTGTTTGTAACCAGGAGGGGAGAAAGGATATGTAGACAAAATAGTAGACGACAAGATGCTGTAAGAAATGCATATGTTTTCAGGAGACCTCTGAGACAGCGGGAATAAAACTGCATAAAGTATCATGTTATGCATAATCCTAATGGTTAATGTTAAGGGAATATTTCCAGGAAAGTAAAAATGTGTATGTAACAGTAACAATGTCGTGTCACAACTCAGAACCACCAAAGAATTCCCAAATGGATCGGTTAAAACGCAAGAAGGACAGAATCCGAAGGAGTTATAGTAAGGACAGAAATCACGCGAGAGAACCCTGTCTGCAGAGAGGAAGACAGAGCAGGACACCAGAGTAAATACACAACATACTGCAAAATGACCCCGTAAGCCTAGTGCTCTCAAGCAAGGGACGAGGACCGGGACAGGATCGAAGTCACTAGCACAGGCAAAATGAATGCAAACCAGCGGACTAGCGTTCACACCGCAGCGAACGGGCCCTCAACAGGTTCCCAGACGCCGTAACTTAAAAACAAGAGCAGTGCACTCCGACCCCCTCCAAACACACACAGGGGACTGAAATAAAAAGGATAGGTCAGTTACAGGAAAATGCACAAGAGAGCAGCCAGTTCAAACAGCTCGGAGTGAGTGAATGCCCAACGCTGTTGAAAGAAATCATGCTGAGGAGAAATGGATTTGAAATCTTTATGTTAACAACCAAGTCAAAAGTCAGTCTAACCACAATTTTCTTTTTTTGTTTTTCTGACAAGTACTTATTACTGCTGACACTCAGTTGTGCTGCGCAGACATCATGAATGAGCAGTTTATTCAGATCCGAGTATTTGCTCTGTTAGGACATCCTTATTTAGGGCCAATCCATGATGATTTTCCTTTATCATAAATTTTGCCATTTTGAGATTTCAAACTTATTTTGAGCCTGTGGCTAGACAGACGAATTATAAAGGGCTTTAACTTACTCAAAGTCAAAAACAGACTTTTTTATAGACTAGTGTTTTGATTTTCCCTTCATTTATAGGACTTATTTTCTTTTGGTTTTCCTCTCTCTCAACCCCTACCTAACAGTACCAAGGCTGGAAATTCTCTTCCATGCTGATGTAAAACTTTTGTTCAGACACTTAGAAATTCTACACCTGCAAGCTTCACCTCCTTGGCTGAAACTAGCCTGTGCTCAGCTTCCTTCCCCACTCTCTACACTGGTAATGCCTTCCAGTAGATCTCCAGGCTAGAGGGCTCATTCTTCTTGCCTTGGGGCAAGCTTTCACATAACAAGAGCAAAAAGACCTTACAAAGGAACTTAACTGTCCAATTATTAGATGTTATCAAAGCCTAATTAGGGGGAACAGAGTATACCCAGTGACCTCATTCTTCAGAGGTCTATGGGGAGAAAAACATCATGTTTTCAGCTAAATGCAACCACTCGCAAATTCTTGTTAGCTTTCCCAACTTACTTCCATTTAGCTCTCTACAGAATTTAGTGGTTAAAAAAAAAACAAGAAAAAAAAAAAACTAATCAGATAGGTTTCTCTTTTTAGGCTCTGAATATCACCAGCTATTATGCTCTTTTTATGATTATACAAATTTGGGTTAGGTATCATTGCCAATAAAATTCTTGCATCTTACAGATCCCTAAGGAGAGAGTGGACGACTGTTACAAAGTACTTACTTGCAGAATCTAGCTCCTAAAAGAAATTTTGTTCAGGTCCCCAGTACATGCCAAATAAACTTTACCTTAAAGCCGCGGGGGTTGAAAGGGGAAGAGGAAAGAAAATAGCATTTGTTGAGTTGTTTCAGGGTACAAGGCCTCAGCCCTTAGGTGCCTTATGTACTTCAGCGTTTGGGCCTCTGACCCTGGTTAGACAGATATCAAGATCGTTTTACAGAAAGCCAGAGACTGATTTTCTGAGCTTACCCAGCTACTCAGGGGCAGTGCTGCGTCTCACAGGTCCGAAGTCTGCATGCTTCCCACCAGAAAATTAGGTCCTACCAAACTGGAGGGTGGAAAAAAAAAATATCAGCTTTGGTTAAAAAAAGGGGGGGGGGGCAAGAATAGTTTTTTGAGGTGTTTTCGGTTTGGTTTGGTTTGGTTTGGTTTTAATTTTGTTTTTTGTTTTCTGCAAAATTTATCTTTGCTGAAAATCTCACCCATTTTTCCAGGACCGAGTCACTAACCAGAATGGATCTCTTCCTTCTAATACTTTCCATATACTTTTTTCAATCTGACCAGACCCTTAATGTGCCATACTCACAATATGAGGTAAATACCATGGGGTCCCTACTTAGAGCTGCTGACCTCATACCTGTTTCTCTAATTTAATGGCCATAATGTCAACTCATCAAATGTCTGGGGAGTCTCCTGGCCAGATCTCAGACTGAGTTACAGCCCTGGGTTTTTGGTATATCCTCCATATCCTTTTTTCTTTTTTTTTTTTTCCTTGTATATTTTATTTTTTTTATTTTTATTTAAATTGTAGTTAGTTAACACACAGTGTCTCCATATCCTAATTCCTGTCTTTGTCAGCAATCTTTCTCGCTCAACTACAGATCCCAACAGTTAAAACCAGAAACAGACCAGACTGCGTCACTTACGCTGTGACTACAACCTATTACTCTTATTTCCTATCACACTTTTTGGAGGCACTGCCCAAGATGTTTTGCGATTACCAGACCACTCCAATCACAGGGCTAGAAAAGCCCTGATAGCAAGAAAACGCCTAGGAGAGCACATACTCTATATGTTCCTTTTCCTGCCCGGATGGCGCCCTAAACACATTTCAACCCCCACCTATGGTCACGTGCTCTCTGCCTGCTCCCTTGAAGGTATCCCCCAGGTGTATCCCCCCTTGAACCTCTCCCTATAAAACGCCAGGCACCCATCTTGCTGGTGGAGAGCTTACCTGTTAAGCTCAAGCTTGCCATCTCCACCAGCTGCCAATCCCTGAAATAAATTTCTCCCTTTCTCTTTTCCACTTTCATCTCTTGGATCATTGGCTTCTCTTGCAGTGGGTTTATCTGAGTTTGCCCAGCAATAGTGTTGGCAAGCCCAGCCAGGAGCTATGCTTTTAACTTGTCCAACCCTCTTGGGATCCGGATGGAGCAATGTCCATGGCAGTGTGCCAGGCCTTACCCCATTCATTTCTTGAGTTAGCGGCTATGATAAATCATAACATCTTTAATCCTTTCTCCCTACCAAAAAGTGGAATTTGGAGAAGTTTGCTCAAAATAGTAATAATCATAATTTGATAAATCGCATACACAGCTGTGCTGCTAAACTTGTTTCACTGTCCGCCGTATTTAGACACGCGCACCGCCAGGTAGAGGTGTGGGGCCAGAGAGTGAGGGCAGCCTGGGTCCTGCTCTGTGGGGAGAGCTAGATCCAGCAGTGGGGTCAGAGCAGAAATGGGTAGACGCGGCCTCAAACAGCCTTGCGGTTTCTCTGTGTGAGCAGGGACAGGCGGGAAGAGGACGCATCAAACATGTATCAAACAACCTGGATGGTGGAGACCATTCTGCATGATGGGCAGTGCACCTCAGCACACAACTGTAGACGCAAAGACATTAGGGTCAGATCCGCTCTCCCCAGCACCCCTACCAAAGCTCTGCCACTAAGTTCCCAGAACATACACTCAGTCCTTGAATTAAAGGAAAGGGGGAACCCAAAGTAGACAGGGACATGTCTTCTGGGGGAAACGACTGGCTCCAAGCATAACTTTTGTTGAACAGAAAATCAAAACACACATTGCGTGTATGAGCTGTAAGTACTTTATAGGCTTTAACTCAATTCTCAGAAAAAGCTATATTTTTATTAGCAATTTACAAAGTGTAAACAGAGACATTGTGTAGAAAAGGAAACAAAGTCAAATAACTTGTCCCAAGTCATACAGCAAGTAAGTGGCAAAGTTAGAATCTGACTCAGGTCATTGTCACTATGTACTATTAGCCACCACTAATAACATCAACTGCTCAGCTGCCTGCCACCTTTCGCAAGTATTAATTCATAGTTCTGCTTCCCAAACACTGACAATAAAGTCCGAGTTCAGAAAACTAAAACAACTACAACAAAACTAACAACAAACCTATAATAAAAAAGGTCATTAAAACACTAAATTAATTAATTAAATCAGAAGTATATTCATGGGTGACATAGCATTCCCTAGGAAATTCAGAAGCCATGATGTACATTATCAATATATTCAGTAGTTTGTTGGGTTTTTTTTAAGATTTTATTTATTTACTTGACAGACAGAGATCACAAGTAGGCAGAGAGGCAGGCAGAGAGAGAGGAGGAAGCAGGCTCCCTGCTGAGCAGAGAGCCCAATGCAGGGCTTGATCCTGGGACCCTGGGATCACCACCTGAGTTGAAGGCAGAGGCCTACACCACTGAGCCACTGAGCCACTGAGGTGCCACTCAGTAGTGTTTTATAACTATAATCCATCCATTCACTTTTTAATGCATATAAAAAGAAAGTATTAGTAAGCAACCCATCTTTATAATAACCTCTCAAGCATCCACAGAAGATTGTGTTTAAAGATATGATTTTATTTTCTTGCAGGACAAGAAAGAGATTGTTCTTTAATTAAAGCTCATTTTTCAGATCAAGATGTTTTAGCTCTTGTCACTGGTCATCTCTCTTTTAGAAAGGACAAAAAGAAAGATCCAGCTTTAGAGTCCTACATTTTCTTTCAAATTTAACTATTTCCAAATGGAAATTTTTTTCCCCATTGGTATCATTAGCAAAATTAGAACTAACCAGAATTAAAAACCTGCTCTTCAAAATCATAACTAATGAAAATCTAAAGCATGTGGTTGTCACCAAACTGAATTAGAATCATCTTTGCTGCAGAAGAATCTGAAACTTCCAGTAACCTTATATATTTTTAAACTCTCACTTTCAATGTTTTCTCCCTTAACCTTCCCATAGTTAATGATGGACAAGGATCCCATTCCCTATACAAACTACAATATAAATATGCAAGACTCTCATTAAAAACCAATTGGATGAGCTGTGGATTTGGTTATTAAGTTAAATCTTAAGCCTCAGATTGAGTAGGAAGAATGGATACCCCGTCTTCATAACTCTTCCCTACCCCTTAACTGCATGGTCTGATTCCTTGAGGGTAAGAAGGAGTAAAGAAGGACAAGGAGGAGATACCCACCCATGTTGCAAATTCGCTACATCCAGCTTGGGCTGCTCGGACAAGTCTGGAGCAAAGCCAGATATGAGAACCACCGGTGGCAAAACTCTCCCTTGGAATGATCCAGAGGAAACCAGAGCCCTCTCGACAGGATTGTTTAGATATTTTTCTGAGGTCCCTGAAAGCAGATGTCTCCTTCCCTTTCTTTTTTTATTTATTTTTTTCTGTTTCTTTATTTGACAGAGAGACACAGCGAGAGAGGGAACACAAGCAGGGGGAGTGGGAGAGGGAGAAGCAGGCTTCCTGCTGAGCAGGGAGCCTGATGCGGGGCTGGATCCCAGGACCCAGGATCACAGCCTGGGCCGAAAGCAGGCACTTAACGGACTGAGCCAGCCAGGCGCCCCATGAACAGACGTTTCATGCATGTCCAGTGCTGTGAATGAAAACCCTACCTTGAAACACTATAGGCAGTCCCTAAGTCATAAACAGGGTTAGCATTCCAAACATTGCCTTATTTGGAATTTGGAATCTGTTTTTTCTCTCTTTTTTAAGATTTTATTTTTATGTATTTATTCAAGAGAGAGAAAGGATGTGCCCATATGCTCAGTGTGAGGAGAGGGGCAGGGGGAGAGGGAGAACGTGAAGCTGGCTCCACACAGAATGTGGACCCTGACACAGGGCTCGATCCCAGGACGGCAGATCAAGTCTCCAGCAGAAACCAAGAGTTGGAGGCTCAACTGCCTGAGCCAGTCAGGCGGCCTCGGAATGCTTTCTTTTTTTTCTTTTTCCTGGAATGTTTTCTTATAGGAACACTGATATAAGGGGTGCTGAGGATCTATAAGCTAACAGAAAATTATTAAAACTTATGCAAATGGAATATTGAAGATTTGCAACATAGTTTCTTTTGGAGTGACATAAATTTTTAAAAAACATTTAAGCATCATAAGGCAAATAAAGAATACAGTAGTAAACGCTTAATACACTGGTCTTTCCAAAATGGTGCAACAGCTGCATATAAATTAAAAAAAAAACATGAAACAAACTAAACAATTGAATAAATACATTTTATAGTTTATCTTAATGATAGAGTAGAGAGAACTAGTATTTATAATAGGTAAAATGAGAAGTCTGTTGACCTCATGAAAAAAACTGTTATATTAAAAGGGCTTAGACATTCTTTTTTTCTGTTATAATGTAATACTTACAAAATTCTCACCACATGTGAGGTTCTTTGCCAGGTTCTGTGATAATACTAATCCTTAAGGAGCTCACAGTCTTACCTAGCAGCATCCTTTTTCCCCCCAGAATGATACCTGTAAGAATATGTTTTTAGAATTAACAAAATATGAAAAAGGTAACTTGGTTTTTCCAAGTCCTTTTGTTTTTAAATCCATGAAGGATTTAAGCTGCCCGTCTTTGTACTTCAACCAATAATCCCCTAAAATGACCTTCTTTAGAAGGCAGGCTATTCTACTCCTCATTTCTGTTTTTTTTTTTTTAACTTTTTCCCAAAATAAACAAATATTATTTGAATTAAAAATGTGTTGGTTGTGGGACGCCTGGGTGGCTCAGTTGGTTAAGCAGCTGCCTTCGGCTCAGGTCATGATCCCAGCGTCCTGGGATCGAGTCCCACATCGGGCTCCTTGCTCCGCAGGGAGCCTGCTTCTCCCTCTCCCTCTGACTCTGCCTTTCACTCTTGTCTGCCTGTGCTTGCTCTCGCTCTCTCTCTGACAAATAAATAAATAAAATCTTAAAAAAAAAATGTGTTGGTTGATATAAAACCATTAACACTTGTCAATAGAATTACAGAAATGAGTTAGGTGCATTTCTCAACTTTCTGTGTACACATTTCTTTTGTTTGATATGATATAATGTATATATTGCTTTTGTAATTTTAAAAGCACCTAATGGAGGAAAAACAGGAGGAGAATCTGCTGACGCAGGTACCACCAAGCTTAACCCTTTCAAATGTGCTCCCATAATACTGAATCTCGTAGCTGCCTGCCTTGCCCTTCACTTTGACAATGGATGAAGAGAACAGGTAAGAAAGCACTGAGCTACCGAATGGCTTTAAACGACTGTTGCTGGTTGGCATTTCTTCATAATGTCCTAATCTCTGGTTTCTCCTAGCTCGCGCTTATTGACATGCAGAAACCATCTTAAGAACTCTGTATTAATGAACTCATGTAATATTGCATTGCTCTGTATGGTATACAGCCAAAGGCTTTTTGGTTTTGTTTTTTTCTATTTTCCTCCCGTCTCAATCGTTTTCTTGTTTTCTGACTTGCTCATATGCAGCAGAATTCACATTTTGTGGCTCAGAATCATTTTCATCAAAAAAGGATGTTGCCCATGTACACTTAGAATATCTTTGATTTATCTTACTACTTTCAACTGTTTTCATTATTATTCCCATTTTTGTATTATCATAATTAAACCTACATTCCCAGTAGCACTTCATTCACTCTAGAAAATCTCATTGTACTTAAAACAGTACATTGAGTGCATTGGTTTCTGGTCACCAACTCAATGCAAGATAGCTCTTACTCGACCTTTTATTTTTTCCTCATCTTAGTTGTAGGACTTCTTCAAGCTCTTCTCAGCTTTCTACTCTCTCAGTATAATTTCTCTTAGCCTTAGAAAAGTAGCGCACAATGTAGAGTGTGGCCAAATAACAAGTGCAAACTCCAGCTACATGATGATGAGCGACATGAGCCCTGAGTGCTCTCCTTTAAGTTCTAACTCAGGAGAAAGATTTGCAGCATCTGCCTCAGAGGTGGAATGTAGTCATCTTGGACCTGTGTGTGAGTAACCGGGACCCACACCTAAGAAAGACGTAAGTGAAAGACTATGTCTATTGATGTCCTCTATATGCAGATGCATCACTGGATCTGGAAAGAAGAAGTTGGAAAAGGGACACACAAATTGGGGGGCAAGGGGGATGGCCTTCAGCATACAAGGTAGCGAGTGATTACCACTGATGCTCTTCTTCCTAAGAGAATGGTGGCTACAGTTTTCCCAGGAGACAGAAATAAAGAAAAGAATTCTAGCCCTGGAGCCAGTCAACTCACTTGGAAATCCAACCAGATGGTCTGCGTCTCATGAAGGAAGTGGAACAAAACATTGCAACATAGTTAAGCAAATAAAAGCAAAAATCTCTATTTCCAGAAGGAAAGTTTAAGGCTGTATATAGAACAACAAAATCCTTTCAAAAAAAGAGTTCTATAAGTTACAATTCCCTAGCCTTAAGAATTTTTGATGCCTAAGTCTTGATTAGTCCTTTCATTCACTCAAAAATACAAAACAAAACAAAAAACAACTAACTGGAGAAGTAGTGTCAGTCATACTAGAACTAGAAAAGTGAAAGACATTTTAGCGAGTCAAAGTGTCCGTCTTCATGAAGCTCACATTCTTGCTAGGAAGAGCAATACAAAAAGAGGTAAAGAAAGTAACATAATCTCACATAAATGCTAAAAACATAGACGCTAAAGAAACAAAGTGGCTAAGTAGGTTGGTCAAGGAAAATGTCTCTATACAGTTAACAGTTGAGCAGAGATCTCAATGTGTTTAAGAACAGATTATCCAAAAAACGTGGGAAAGAATGATCCACATCTGGGAGCAGCAACGAGCTTAGTATGTTCAAAAGTCAGCAAGAACTCAACTGCAATTGAAGTGGGGAGAGAGAGGGAAGAAAGAGTCGTAGGAGAAGGGATCTGAGAGTAGTGTTTGATCTCAGGTGAACACTAGCACCTCCTTGGGAAGCTGTAAAATGCCATTTACCCAGATGAATTGATATTCTTAAAATTTCCAAGTGATTCTTGGTGTGCAGTCAAGATGGAGATTCTAGACGTTTCTTTGCCAAAAAGGAATTGGGTCTAGATTTCATGAGAAGCCCCAGGTAGCTTTTTTGTTTGTATTCTTTAATAGAAGAATGTCATTATCTAATTTATAATTACGAACGATAAATCCATCTTCAGCATGAGAGTAAACTGCAGAAGGAAGCAGAAATGCCACCAATGAGCTTCTATGGCCAAGGGGTGGCGGGGGGGGGGGGGCGGGGAACAGTATGAAAGCGAAGGGAAGGGAGAAATGGGGGAAGTGGTTCCACTTGGAATGTTCCATTAAGAGGCATTAGGACATGCTGCTGGGCTGGACCTCTGTGGGAGGACAGAGAATCAAGGCTGAATCCCAGGTCTCAGTCTGAGTAACCGGGAGAAGGTGATGCCACTTAGTGAACTGGGTTTTAAGGCTTTTCCAAACTTTGAGCTAGATTAATTTTGAGCCCAAGACCAAACAAACAAACAAACACGTTTCCAACTCATTACGCTTCCTCAAAGGCAATTCCTAGGCATATGTAGACATAATTCATACCGCCTTTCTTTCCTCCACCTGAGGGCAAGCCCCAGAGCAGAGCCGGTACTGTGCTCTTAGAGACCAGGGGATAATCTGTTAGAGAGCTAAATGACAAAGAAGTTCTGCATGCTTGTTGGGTTTTGTCTGCATTTTGGTTTTGGGGTATTTTGTTTGTTTCTTTGTAGGGGAAGGGTTGAAATTGCTACAGGTCATGACAGAAATATTCTGAACTGTTTGTATGACATTTTCTGCAGCAGAGAATTAGAGTTGACCGAGTGGGCTTATGGTAAAATAAATTTTTACACCTCTGCCTCTGACATAACCCTGTTACACCCTTATACTTAAATCTTACTGGAGTCCAACTCATGGGGTATCTCTACAACTTTCTTGGCAAGACACAGGTTTTACTGGAAAGACAGAGTAACCTATCAAACGAGCAAAGAAACACTTTATAAACAAAAGGCTTTAAGCAGATGTTTTTCAATTGGTAGTTAACTTCCCTTTGGAGAGATGTGCTGAGATCTGCAAAATGGACAGGTCCCTTATTTGGCACATCTTGCCTAAGAGCACTGAGTCATGCACATACACCCTACAGAAATGAGTGCTAAAGTCAACCAGGGAACCATGTTATTAGTAGCAACGAGCCCCAAACTGGAAACAATGCAACTGACATTACAGTGGATAAATTGTACAACAGTATGTTTCACACCCTGAGAAAGAAGGAACTATGGCTCCTTGCAATGATGTAGATGAATCTCCCAGGCATGCGACTGAAAAAAAGAAGGCAGGCACAACAGCATACAAACTGCATAAGCTCCTTCGTATGAAGTTCAAGGACAGGCAAACTATTCCTTTTATTTATTTATTTATTTATTTATTTTTAAGATTTTGTTTGGTTATTTGAGAACAAAAGCGAGATAGCAAGAGACAGAGGGAGAGTAGGGGAGCATGGGTGGGGTGGGGTGGGGTAGGGTGGGGTGAGGGAGAAGCAGGCTCCCGCTGAGCACGTAGCCCATGTGGAGCTCAGTCCCAGGACCCTGGGATCTTGACCTGAGCCAAAGGCAGAAGATCAACCAACTGAGCCACCCGGGTGGTCCCAGGCAAACTATTCTACAGCGATAGAGGTCACAATAAGGCTTCTTTGGGGAAGGAGGTAGAAATTGAGTAAGCTCAGGTATCAGAAATGTTCTATACCGTGATCTGGGTGGTAATGATATACACACATTTTTATATGTAAAAATTTACCAAGTTACATACCAAGTGTGTGTGTGTGTGTGTGTGTGTGTGTGTGTGTGTGTGTCTGTGTGTGATATACTTGAAAATATTCTATAGAGGGCACCTGGGTGGCTCCGTTGCTTAAGCCTCTGCCTTTGGCTCAGGTCATGATCTCAAGGTCTTGGGATGGAGCCCCACATTGGAATCTCTGCTCAGCGGGGAGCCTGCTTCTCCCTCTGCCCCTCCCCCCGCTCTCTCTTTCTCTCTCTCTCTCAGAGTCTCTCTCAAATAAATAAACAAAATCTTTAAAGAGAATTATATATAGAAGTATATAACTATAGATACAGACATAATTTATATATTTCAATAAAAATAAATTGAAAATAATACTGGTCATGATGCAGAATTAGCCAAATTCTCATTAGAAGAAAATATAAAGCAAGTGCCAGGATGTTGGCCTTCCTGTACAGATTTTTCTGACGCTATCTCATCATAGGCGTATCTCAGCAACCCAATCCAGCATCTACACAATCATACTTAGGCCCAGGAGTGACACTCCAATTCCCTAGTTTGTGTTCACCAGCATTCCTTCATTAGAATGGAAACCTGGACTACTCGGAAGACATTTCAGCTATTTTGACAGAACAGGACGCCCTGCCCCAACAGCCCCTCTGATGAGATGATGATGATGATGAACAAATGCACCAAAGGTGGAGTTCACACCCGAAAATGAAAACTTTCTCCAGTCAGCAATGCACAGTGCGACATGACGCACTGGGAACTTTCTGCCGTGGGTACAGGCAGTGGACTGAGTCCGGGATGTAAAGTCTTAACCCCTCTTCTCGCTTCTGGTGCACCAAGACATCAAGAATAAGTCTTTAACTTTTGACTCCTCTTACTAATAAACGGTAATCTTTGCTTGCACTTGCTTGGGGGTATTTTCAAAGCATGAGTCTACATCAACTAATGCATAGGAAGGTTTTCACTCTGCCCACTAGGCTCTGGGCATGACTGGAGGGTACGTCAGCTCTGTTTCCAACCAGACTCCTGGATGTCTGTAGCTTCTCAAAGGACCTGCCTGGGGAGTATGGTGGGAGGCTTGGGCTTTCAAAATCATTCTGATGCAAAGAGTCACTTGCAAGTCTTCCACTAGACACCCTTAAATGTGTCACGACACTTCCTATTTGTCACTATTAAATAATCTCTTCTACTCTGGGAACAGTGGCTCCAGAAAGGTCCTACTTAATCACTTCATGCCCAATAACATATACGTCATACCTAAGTTCATGGAAGGAATTTTTAAGGTCATCATTCCATTCCCAAGCCTTAAAATTATTCCATTTACTTCATGTCAGATAAATGAGAATGTTTATAACCAAAAAACCAAAGAGGGTAACTTATATTCTAATATCTTTGGTTTTCTGGCTATAAATAAACAAATAATAAATAATTTTAACCAAATAATAACCAAATAATTTTTTGGTTATTAAATAACTTCATTGTCAAGAAATGCTTCCTGTTTAAATAACCTAACCCTCTAGACTTCATCATGACCAGATTTTTTCTTTTTTCTTTTTTCTTTTTTTTTTTTCCAACTGATCCTTAAAAAATAACTGGCCTTGAAATTTCATCAAACCTATTAAAAGGGATGAAGAACTATGGAAGATGGGATGAAATTTTATTGACCTAGAATGAATTACTGAAGTAATGATAACTTGTAAAAGAAGTTTAATATATGAGATCAAGCAAAGTATATATATGAGAGATTATGACCTTATAGAGCATGTATTCTAACAAGTTGGACACAGTGTTGCAAAGTCATATATTTGTATTTTCAAAAAATAAGAAAAAATGAAGTGATCCTTTCTGCTCCTCAGAGTCCTATTTTACCAAAAGGGTAACTTTCCTAACTAAGAGGGGCCTAGAAAATGTGGAAAGTTCAGGTAATAGCAATATGATGATTATGGGTTTTGAAAGACGGACATCAGCACTTCCAAGATCGAGGAGGACTTCATAAAATGTATCACTTGTATAAATGTCAAGTAACTGTTTCAGATAATTAAGTTTTGGCCCCAAAGAAAGTTTTCTCTCATTCTTCTTTCCAAACAACTAGTAATAAAGTGATTGTATACATTTCACATTAAAATTTTAGCTTAAAGTATTTTTTTCAGAGAGGATTATGTCTTTTACTACATTGTAATCTTGGTGATTACAATTTTTCCTAGGAAAAAATATGTGGGTTTTTTTTCTTAACCTAAACTAGTACTTGGCTAGAGTCTTCTAATCCATGAATAGGTTAACCCATGAGTAACGAACTCATGTTTGGTAAGATTTAAGGGAGCTTGAGGCCGCCTTGGCCCCTCCAGCCAATCCAACAGTCTTTAGACTTTAGCAAGCAGCTTTAGCCCATGTGACTGATTAACTACCTTTGTTTTGTGTATGCATAGATCATGCCTTCTGTCCTAGAGAGGAAAGAGCACTTCTGCACGTCACGAAACAGAAAGAGACCTTGTTGTACAACTCTCACTCAGGCACTAAGGACCAGACCCCCGTGCACAACCTCTGAGCCCTGGGATGACGTCCGTCGCTGGCACCATGGAGTCTGCACATAATCAAGGAAAGTTACAGACCACTGTACTCCCTTTACTAGTTAACTTCCCTACATCCCTTTAAAAATCCTTGGGCCAGGCAGAAACCTTTAGGTTGACCTCTAGACAAGAATCCACCATCGCCTTGGGAGAATAAAGCTCATACATACTATTTTCCAATCAAAACTGGTCTCTTGGGGCACCTGGGTGGCTCAGTGGGTTGAGCCTCTGCCTTCTGCTCAGGTCATGATCTCAGCGGTCCTGGGATCCAGCCCCTAGTCAGGATCTCCTCTCAGTGGGGAGTCGCTTTTCTCTACCACTCCTCCTGCTCAGCGGGGAGCCTGCTTCCCCCTCTCTTTCTCCCTGTGTCTCTGCCTACTTGTGATCTCTCTCTCTGTCAAATAAATAAATAAAATCTTAAAACAAACAAACAAACAACAACAACAACAACAAAAAACCCTGGTCTCTGGAGCAACAGAGCAGCTGAACGTGGGTTTTGGGAACAAGTTCACCTGCAATACTGCAAACAGAACTGAAAATCCATCGTAAAACACCACCATTCATCACTTAAAGGATGCTAATGATACTGTTCTTGCATTTTCCCAATGATTATGTAGTTCTCTTTACTATATATGTTTATAGTATGTTGCAGCCCTTATAAACAAGTTGCATCAATTTAAAGGGTAGGGGGACATGGCCTGGAGTGTTGGTCAAGTTCAAAAGAACCACAGAGGCAAAAGGCACTTTAGTGATCCAGGTGACATTGAATAGGTGCCTGAGCTGTGATAAGCAGTGCCAAGTGAGTCTCTATGGCTCTGATCTGTTTCACACAATCCTGGAAAGATTTATGTGTCAACTCAAAGTGCCCCTTCTGTGAGCAAAATCCATTTTGCCCCTGCGCAATCTTCAGAGTATGTAAGTTTGCGGGAGCTTTTGTCCTTCATTTTTCAGAACTTTTTAAAATGTGTTGGCGTATAATTTAGGTAACCTTCCTAATCAAGCCCACTCTGTTGTCTCTACTCCAGTACCCATTTTAGTAATTCGTGATTTAGTAGCTAAATGATTCTGTTGTCTTTTACTTAATGATCTTCCAAATCGCTCTCCTCAAGTTCTTTGCAAAATATGAGAAGTTTTGACTGAGAGAAAAATAACTTCACTTCTCTGGTTGCTTATTTAAGAAGAAGAGGGGCCCCACAAGTGCGTTACGTTCATTTTGAGCCCCGGTGTTTCATGGGACCCCAATTAAGACATATTCTATAATATGTTATAGAATCACATCCAATAATAGTTTGGAGGCAATATAATTTAGTACAGAAAGATGTTGTTTCCAGGATCGGACATTATGGATTTGATTTCTGACTGTACCGTTTATTACTGATGAAAATTTGGGCAAGCCCCCTCACCTCTCTGGGTCGCACTGCCTCATCTGTACTGTGTGGGAAATCCAGTGGGGACAGGATTTGTAAATTAACACATGAAATACTTAGAACAGTGCTGGGCTGCAGTGAGTGCACAGTAAGTGGTAGCTACTCACCCTCACGGTCATTGTCGTGCACATAACACAAGACACTGACACGCTTAGGACCCCCAATACCACAGCTGCTCCTACATCCCCTAATTGGAAACAAAGCTTGTGCCCAAGTCAGGACAAATGAAACAACAGCCACATGTTCCTTCTGTTGGCGAAGGTCCGACCCCACAAGTTCCTTCCCACCAAACATCAAGTCTCCTTGGATAATTCCCACTGTTGCTCATTTTCTCCCAGATCGTTTCATAACATACCACAGGGATTATATAAACATGTACATTCAAGTACTTTTAAAATTCACTCACTCAAGAAACTCTCCCCTCTTTCCCGTTTTCCAAAAAAATAATCACACAACGTGAATGGTCAAAGTCACTAAATATTCATTTTCCTTCTACTTTTCTCACTCTGTCACCGTTGCGTTGTAAAGAAGAAGAGCTATTTACTCTCACCAAACAGCCTGCAGGCAGTGGGGTGAGTCTGGTGAAACTAAGTCACATCATGAAACCTCTGACACCAAGTAGCAGTAATTTTCAGTTTTTGTCTACACCATGAGGTACCAAAGCATGTAATTATTTTTAAAGTATTCAAAATGAAAAGAACTGAAAGAGCTAGTCTAAAATGTAGCAGCTGTCTGCAGTTTAAATTTGAAAATAAAATAAGAGGTGTAGTATGTGTTTCAAATCTTTGTCAACTTGGGATATTTGGAAACTTCCTTGTTTCCTTGATGCTACTCATGCTCGCCTCGCGGTTTCTAAGCGTTCGAGGCCAGTCCTTCCATGCCTCACAGAGTTGTGAAAGCTCCCGCAGCCCCACCAAGTCCAGGGTATGGAGTAGGGTACCTGTAGAATTGATGGGACAGAGCTCTGGGTTTTATATTCGAAGTATTTAGGAGGGTTTTAAAATCCGTATTTTGAAAAATTACTAATGAATACAAAATCCAGACAGCGAGTCGAAAATGCATTTCTGTTTAAATTCTTTCCCTAACACACACACACACAAAAGGGGATTATAAATGAATCATAACAATATATTTTCACTGGTTTATCTGAGACCCCGTAGATACTTAGAAACAAGTCTTGAACTCAAATCCGTATTATTAAAATCTGTATTAAGAACCAAAAAGGGGGTGGGCGCCTGGGTGCCTCAGTCGGTTAGATGTCAGACTCTGGATTTGGGCTCAGGTCCTGATCTCCAAGGAGCCCATAGGCCTTGGGCTCCGCCCGCAGTGGGAAGTCTGCGGGGGATTCTTTCTCCCTCCCCCTCTGCCCCTCCTCCACACATCACCCCCTCCCCCAAATAAGTAAATAAATAAATACCTTAAGGAAAAAAGAATCAAATGAAAATACACCAGCAGACCTGCGTACTCTGTGCTGGTGGAATTATCTGTCAACTTGACGAGCCTAAAGGATGCCCAGTTCTGGTAAAACACTGCTTCCGGGGGCGTGCGTGAGTTTGCTTCTGGAAGAAACGAGCACTGGATTCGGTAGACTAAGAGATCCACACAGGCAGGATCATCAAATCCACGGAGGGCAAAAAAGAGCAACGAGGAGGAGGAAGGGCCATGCCCACTCTCTTCCTGAGCTGGGGAGTCTGTCCCCTCTTGGTCTTCTACTTGGGAGCTCCTGGTTCTCAGGCCTCTGAGCTCAGATGGGAACCCGCAGACCACTGGCTCCCCGGGTTCTCTGGCCTTGTGCTCAATTACACCACTGGCCTTCCTGGTTTCCAGTCTGCAGATGGCATACTGTGGGATTTCCAGCCTCTATAACCAGGTGAACCAGTTCCTATAATAAATCTCCATTTATCTCTATTTCTCTGTATCCTTACGGTTCTGTTTGCCTGGAGACCCCTGACCAGTGTGTGCGCATCTGACTCTTGCATTACTGCGCTTCTCGCCGTGTTCCGGTTACTCACATGATCCCACACAAGATTTTCTCCAAACACATTTTGAGAAGAAAATAAAGCGAAAGGTCTTTACTGAATGATTGCTCTATACACGCCCACATTCACTTTTTTCCATCTTTAAATTAGCAACTGTGGCTTCCAGAATAAAGTTCCATCTCGAGAGGAAAGGTTAGTTTTCCCAATTAGAAGCCACAAGATAGAACTGAGTAAATTAGCTGGAAAGTGAGAGGAAGCCATTTTATCTTGGTGCCAGCTAAATTAGTTAATAGCTAGCATACATGAATATACACCCTCCCTCGATCCTGCTCAGTAATTAATGTATACTAGGGTTACCTGCTTTCGATAAAATTATCTATAGGGCTTTGACTAAGTAAAATATTCCAATAGTCACAGGAAAAGTCTGTTCCTTTGAGGATGTTAAAAAGGGATAGAAATTAATTCCACGCTAAATGTAGTTACACACAGAAATGCGTGGAGTCCTGGAGCAGTCTAATTTTCCCAGGGTCCTTTGCTTTCTCAGGACTCAATAATAAACCAGAGGAGCAAAAGGTCAAGGCAGCATTTGAAAATCTTCCCCTTGCAAACAGTTGGGGCTGAGAACGGGGTGTGTCTGCGCCCAGCAATGCCTACGGTGAAAAACCGCATCATTTTCTCCCATCTCACGTGGCTCCGGACAGAAGGATGCCGGCAATGAGGCCAATCCCCAGCTCTGCTGTCTAACTCAGCCTTTCCAGATCACGTGGCTTTTCCTCTCACCGTTCAGAGATGAAGAAAGTCAGGCCGTTGTCCTGCAGATTTGTCCCTTTACGCAAATCATTTGAGGAAGACGCAAAAGCTTCATTCTCTAACTATTTTGTTTTATTTCACACAAAGAAAACTAAATGACTGAACAATTTTTTTTTTCTTTATTTTGGCCACTGCGATAATTGAAAGTGTAGAACCAATCAATGACACCTCTGGCTAAAATTTATTTCTGCGGAATATCCCAAAGGAGTGATTTCTGACGAATAATATGCAGCCTTCAATTTACTTTATCACAGCTGGATATGAAGTTAAATCCCCGGCTGGAATTTAACCACCCAGAGCCAAGCGCCAGATGGCTTATCTGCACCTCCACCCGACAGCTGTGCCCTGAAATGCACAGCTGGTCTTCACATTTGAATGACAATATTTAAATGATAACATTATGTAATGCAGAAAAATGTGTTTGGGTAGCATGGGTCTTGAAAACTAGATTGCACAGTTGCTCTGAATAGTAAATGCCCAGGCTCCACGGCGAACTCACATTCCTTCTATTTGTGTTGATGGGTCTTGGCTGGAGAGAAGAGTTTACTGCCACATGGAGCCGTTCCAGCGCCGTCCATATCTGCCCCTAATGACTCTCCTGGGTACCCCCGTGTTAGATTTCCCTTCACATAAAAATAAGCATAACATAGTTTTCATTGTGAAGCCGGAGACTTTTAAAATTTAGCGATAATTGATAGATAGCGCGTCCTGCCAAGACGGAAGAATTAAAAGGTACTTGGTCGAAAGCAGCTGCTGTAGAAATTCTTCAGCAGTTTGGGGATTTTATTATTCATTCCCTAGTTGAGTCACAAATATCACCCGATGACGAACATAACAAAATTAACAGCAAAATTCAGCCCCTGAAAACAAAGAGACAAAAACCTGCCGAAAGGGCAACTCTCAAAGAAAATGTGTTTTTGAGTGCATTTCAGACAGGAATGAGAAATCTGACCCACTTCAAGTGAGGGGCAAGGGAATGATGTGCGAGGCTTGAACCAATAAAAACACGGAGAGGTAAGTTTTCTATTTTCACAATTTGACCGGGGTTCCCTGTGCTGCTGCCCAAACTCTGATGAATGTATGCGCCACCCCAGCGACACGAAGAAAACATCTCCTGAATATCGATCCTAAGTCATCGCGGACACGAGAAAGTCAAACACTTGTGTAGTAGAGAGGAGGCCTGGAGAGATTCTCTCGCAGCTGCTTTCACTTATTTAACTTCTGTAAACTTCAGTTCCTTCCCCGGCAGCACGGGGCCCTCCTGGGAGGACGAGGACCTGTGTGTGACCTGCGGGACTCAGGACGGGGGTGTGTCCCCGCCGTCTGGTTCCCTGGGGGACCCCCTCAACAGCACTCCTGTCCCTCACCCGACTCCTGAGGCAACTGACTGTAGAACCCAGGAGGGGCAGAGGCCTGCGGATTCGTTCAGAACTACGAAAGGCGTTATTTTGAGAGTCCCGTGGGCTTCCTGGAAGGAAACCTAGAACTGGCCAACTTAGCCAGCCCGGCAGGAACCCGCAGGACAGAGAACGGAGCCCCTGCATGCCTGTCCGGCCCCGCGGGATAAAGGGCGCCGGGTGAGCCACCCTCCTCACCCCGCCGTTTAGTCTCCCCAAAGGGATCAGCGACAAAGAAGGCTTCTACGTGCAGGAAGCAGCCCCCCTCCGGCCCCCAACAGGAGGAATCCTCAGCGCGGGGAGTGTCCTCCTGAGACCACCCGGAGCAAGACAGATGCCGCCCTCATTAGAATCAGAAAGTGTCCCAGCCGTCCAGGCATGAACTCAAGGCCAAGGTCACTCAGTATCCAAAGTCAAAAACCCACTCCTTATCCCATTTCTCATCCTGAGTTAGGTCTGGCCACATCGCCCAAAGCAGCGTGGTTAGGAGCCACATCCTCTCCTTCCCTTTCCAGCGCACAGGAAAGGCCCCGCCGGTCCGCACGCTTCTTCCTTCAAAACCTACAATCTCACCAGTCACCTTGACCATCGCCATCCCATTAGGGCAGACCCACGCTGCTGCCTGTTTTCCTCTGGGGGCTTCCGCCGCCCTCCGGCTTCCCGTCTATGGGGTCCGGACTTTGGGGACGGCCCACCAGAAGAGGGATGTGTTTGTGGGGATCGATCCAGGATCCAAAACACAGAAAAGCGTTCCTGACACATAAAAAGCAGCCAATAAATACTACTGAAGAGAAGAAAGGGAGGAAGGAGAGGAGGCAGAACGCGGGGTAGGGAGCCCAGGGCGGGGAAGGAAGAAGGGAGGGAGACAGAGACCCCGGGACGGACAGAAGGAGGGAGGAGTAAGGAAGACCCCAGAGAGAAGGAAGGCGAGGCCTGCTGGGGATGCTCAGGCTCCAGATGCCCCAGGCTCTAAGCTTCCCCTCGCCCGGCTGAGGAGCGAATCTGCCTTTAAAGCCCCCGGAATGCTGAAGTCAGCAGTCTGTGAAAAGCGCTGCTGGAATTTATTACAACCTCCTTCTTTTCCAACTCTCTAGTCCTTGACTTCCACTAAAAGGGGCACTCTGCCCATCACTAGCATTTGCAGTCTTTCAAACCCTTCCACTTACCAACTGTGAACTCTCCATCTCTCTCTCTCTCTCTCTCTCTCTCTCACACACACACACACACACAATCTCTCTCTCTCTCTCTCTGTTTCTCCCCCAGAGCTCAGGGCTCAGTCTGGACTTTGTCATTATCAGCAAGGGCCAGTAAATTCCCTATCCAACCAAGTAGACTCCCTCTCTAAAGAGGGATAATACTTTCCGCATCATAATTTAGCTGCCTTAAAATGAGACGGGAGGAAGGCAAGATTGCAATAATTAGGAATCACCAATACCAGGCTCTTTGATTTAAAACAGGTCTCCATCCATGCCCCCCAATCCTGGTTGTTCAATTACTGCCGTCTCTAGGAGACTTCCCATAATGACTCCTCTAAAATCCCTGACCAATTTCTCATCACCAATTCCATTTCAAACCTGCTAGAATCTTGGCAGGTGATTTCTACAACTCCTAGAAAAGATCGAGATTATCAGGCCGGTAAGCCCCCCATTTTCCTTTAATCTCTTATTCTCAAAAATAACCATCTTTTTATCCCAGAGGGAGAACTGCCCTTTTCCTCTCAATCTCCCACTGAGCACCATAGTCGTAATTCTGAGGTTGAATGAGGTGCTTTGATCCTTGAGATCTAAATAAGATTGGCTCAAACTCCATATTTACACTCGGCTGAAGTCCAAAGTCCTTCAAAAGTTTCTAGAAATTTACAAAGGTCCTGAATTCTCCAGGCTGCCTCAGTAGCAGACACCCCCCCCCCCGTATTACTCCTATTATGCTGACCCAGAAGTGACATCTGGACTTCAAAACAAAAAAGGAAAGGAAAGAGGGGAAAAAAAGAGAAAGTGTTGTTGAGTCTCACTGAAAAGGCCAAGTGACATCATTCTGGCCAAGGAGAAGGAAGCAGCCTTCTGGGGACAGGATCTGGGAATGCTTCCTCCTCCTGCTGAAAAGGGTGGCTGGGGAGGGCAGCAGCCCTTCCTCACACCCCCCCCCCACCCCAGGTTGAAGGTGGATGTGTCTGGAGCAACAGTAGCTGTCTTGGGACCACAAGGCAACCAAAATGTTATGACATTTTGGAGCTACTGAACCAAGGCCTGCAGTTTTTACACTTACTATTTGGCGCAAAGAAGAAGAAAAAGAAGGAAATCTCTTTTTACCTAAAACTACCAAGTTTTCTCTTCTTTGCTACTGCAAGTACTTAAAGCTGCTGTGAAGTTTTAGAATCACGGTGATCATAACCCTCAATCTATGAGCTGCAGACTTCAAAGATGTCTGATCCAAGTATTGCCTTTACTTTCTCTCCGGGAAATGGGGCGCCTACACCAGCAAGTGCCATCAGGGCTAGAGACGCAGGGGTGGGCAAGTCAGTTCACAGTTACTTTACCTGTGCCCAGGAGAAAATGGTGAAGATGGTGGGAGGGCCTGAAGCCCCTTCCTCGGAGTGAGGCCTCCTGTGACAGCATGCCCTCAAACCACCTGACTCCTTGAAATTTGCCCTGAATACAGAGACGGGCCAGATCTCTCAATCTGTCCTGATTCTAGGAAGCCCGACTATTTGTAACAGACGGACGGAACGGCTCGCCCACCTAAGCTATGCAGGAGTCCCAGACTCCCACTCCTCACCCATGATCCAACGTGACAATATTTTAATTGCTACAGTCTATCATATAAACTCAGTGTAAGGCTGGCCAGATTAATTCTGAAAAAAAATTTTATATATAAAGACCTACTATTTAAAAGGCAGCAGAAAACAATAAATTTTGGTTCGGTCATAAATGAATTTTATTCCTCCATTAAAAGTGATGCTGTACAAATAGTTAGGGGTTTCCTGGGATGCTCAAAGTAGTATATTTGTTGACATGACTGGTGATTACATGGCCGTTCATTTTATGCAAAATTCTTTGAGCTCTATATTTATGTTTTATGTGCTGTTCTAGATTTATATTATATTTCACAATATAAAGGTTTTAAATGTTATAAAGAATATTAGTGACATGCGAAAAGGCTAAAGATATCTTAAATAAAAAAGCAGGTTACACAACAATGTATACAACGTCCAGATTTTTTACCAAACGGATATATCCTACCTGTTAAAAGGCAAGTCATCTGTAAAGACTGTGGAAAATATATACTTCCAAAACATTTGAAAATAAATAGGAGGTCACACATAAGATCATCTTTTTTTTACAACTCTTTATATGAACCACTGGGAAGTAACAGACTAGTTGGACGAGTATACACAAGGTACATCTGTGCACCAGAGTTTTCTTCCATTTAAGTTATGATCAGCATAAGACTTATTTTAAACAGCGAGTGCTCTCTGCAAGTCATCGTTGTTTTAGAATTTTGCTTTTTTGGTTAAATTTCTTCATTAAAATAATCTGTGACACTAGTTAACAATGTCAAAGCAATGTTTAAAGTGGTCGGAGGACACCAATGATTTTTTCTGTTGCCCTAGGCCTTTATTATTATAATGGATCATGTTCGTGAAGACATCACAACATTATAAACAATTGCCATAAAAAAGCAGATTATACAATGTAAAATGATCTACTATATCCTTGTTACGATGACTTTACTGTAGCACTGGCCCAGGATTAGTATTACAAATTGAAAATACATTGTATATAAATTATTTTGAGACAAGGTCCCTGAACAGACCAATATTCCATCACACAGTCTTAGTCCTGTAAGTCACTAAGATGACTTTTAAAGGTTAAAAAGTCAAAAACAACTTTGGGACTTGAATCTGCCATGGATTTGACAAACGGTTTCATGGGGCATAAACCGGAAAAAAAATATTTCAGGAAGGAAGAATACTTTCTTTCCTCATTTATAGAATAACAACACTTTAATCTGTACAATGAAAGATACTCTAATTTCATCCAGAACATACAATCAGGAAGGAATGCTCAAGTGTTCCCAGATTAATGCGAAAATGGGTTCAACTTAGAAACACAGTACCGCGAAGGCTCTAACATCAGCCGCCCTCATTACTTACAGTTTGCGAAACTGACGAGAGCAAATGCCAATCAAATAAGTAACTTGTATTTAGATAACCCGGGTCCAGTGGGGAGTTTCTGAAAAAGAAATTACTATTTCAATGCCAAGTCACGCTTGCAGCTTTGAACAAGTAGCAAAACACGGGCATGTTTCTCAAATGGATTTCACAGCATCAGTGCAAAAGCCGGAGGGGATGGCTTAGTTTTTTAAGCCTCAGATTTGAAATACCTAGACTCCCCGCAACTACGGCGTTAAATCCTCTGTGGAACCACAGCTTCAAATGCTATCAGGAGAGACTCAACTCTTCATCCCTCTGAGGCTGATAAATTGAAAGCCATGAAGTTTAGAGGGAATGGAGGGGTGCCTGCAGCCTCTCGTGCCCCCCTGCACACCCCACACAGGAAGACTCCATTTGTAACATCGCTTAATGTTCCGTTTGAGGCTGTCTCCTTGGTAAGACTGGATGATGATGTTTTTAAGACATTCGGAAATCTCACAACCCAGCGATGGACCATTTTTATAAACACTTAAACCAAATTTTAGACAGCTCCTAGTGGAAGGAAAACCTGACTTTTAATGCCCATTTAAGACAGTCAAGGAAATGCTAAGTACTTCCTTTAAAATGCATTATAGGTATCTGGCCAACTTTTTATAATTCCTGTAGAAATTTCCGAATCGCAGATTGCCTTCTTTTTGCGCTTTGTACATTTCTGGACCGCCTCCTCCCTGACATCACTGAATGGATGCTGGGTAAGTGCCAATTAAAGAAAAGAATTTTATTCAATCTGCAAAGTACTCTGCCTTTCTCTCACATCCCCTCCCTCATTTGCAAACCTTTAGAAGACAAAGTAGAACACTCTAATTTTCTCGGGGTTTCAGATAAAGGGAGCCTCAGGAAGATTAAATGAGTCCACCAAGGCTGATGGGTTGTTGGCCTACGTTTTAAAAATCTACGTCTTTAGAATCTCCCTAGAGTCTATTCTGTCCTACTGACAGTTTAAAGTTCTACTTAGCAACATAAACATCTTACCAAAGAAAATTATGTAACGGGGTCTAAACTTAAAAAAAAAAAACAAATAACTAATTCTTCTACCAGTAAAGCTACATATTTCTGCTGGTATGTATAATAAATAATTTAAAAGAATGAAAAACTGGAGAGGACGCTAGGAAAACCCTGGACCGTTATTTTTTAAAGGTCTGTTACCTAATTAATTCGTTGATCTCTCTTTTCATTTAGATTTACCTCAAAATAAAGCATAAGGATCAAGTTATATGAAAACGTAAGAATAACATGAGGGTACTTCCGAGACTAAATTCAAAACTATTCTCCAAATGTTGGTCAACAAAAAATCAATCCGTTAGGAATCTGAATACCCTGAGTATGTCAACATCTTTAAGACAAAGCTCCAGACATGACTCTAAGTTTAGGTTAACTGGATAGCAGACCCACTGGGTATTTTAACAGATGCTAAAAAGCCTCCCACTAAGTCAGATTCGTTGGTGGTGGCATATTAATTATCCTAATTATAAATACCCTTGGGGAAGCAGACCTATTGAGACTCTTTCCCAAACATTCCCACTTCAGTATAATTTAGCTGTTTGCCTTGAACCAACAGATGAGTTGCATTTCTCTATTAGGAATTTTGAGTTCATTGGGAGACAGTAAGTATTATTAGAAAAAAAATAGGCTTAGTGGAGGTAACAAAGTTCAGGCTCTTTTGGCCAGAAGAAACACAAATGATGTCATTACAAGATAGGACCTACAGGAAGCAGTGGGCACTGAGACCAAACCTTCATGCATTGTATTACACAATTTTTTGCTGAAGCCACGTCCTGGTTCCTCATACAGCAAAAATGCTAAGGCTCAGTTCAGGTGCTAATGAAAATTAATTTAAAGCACAATGTATGTTTGCCTTGCTTTCTTATCCTATTTCACCCCCTCCTTTAAATTTCCCATGGCATTAGCTTATCCTGATTATACCAGCGGAGAGGACTTGTTCCTCCTCCAAAATCCCATAGTGGGAATTTATAACACTTCTCTTCAATTGCACTTTTCCTGGCTTGGGATACTTCTTCCAGACCATCTTAAGCTGTTTAAGTTGTGTATTTGATTTCATAGCAATGAACCCTTGAAGATTTTGAAAAACCTCGCAACTCCCACCAAGGTAATGCTTTAAAAGTCCAGGTAAATCTGTAAATGCTTGTCAGAATTACTTGATGATGTGGCTTCCTTTGGCAAAAGTCAGGTATTGCAGAGCCCCAAAGGGATTCCTGGTTCACGCTGGCCCGTGTGCTTAGACAACCACAGTCAAAATGAGCGATCTCTACCATGCGTGTTGTTAAAAACAAGATACCAGATTTAAAAATGAAGTTGCTTATGCTACAGCTTCTATCACCAAACCAAGAGTTGATTATAGTCTTGGCTCTTCCCAGAAACAGAACCTTAACCCACTCAACCAGCAATCTCCAGTCAGGTAATCCACCTGGTGGTCCCCCAATGTCCCCAGAAAGGAAAATAACCTTGGAGTAATTAACCCACTTTTTTGCCTGCTCTAACTTTCCTTGTCCCCACCCCATTCTTCCTATAGAAGTCTGAATCTGTGCAGCTCATCCGAGCTCCCTTCCATCGGCTAGATTGGATGCTGCCCAATTTGAATCAATTTTTGTCAAACAAACTCAAATTTTTCAATACGCCTCACTTTATCTTGTAACAGTTCTGGGGTCAGAAGAGAGAATGGAAGGAGGAACAAGCAACCACGTGAAGGTACCTGTGAGTCCCAAGAGCTCCGCCGTTTTCCTGCTGCCTCTGGACACGCTGGGAGGATCCTCATGGATCCGCAACTTTTGCATTAGGAGCTTTCAGACTTCATCTGAGAGTTCCTTCTTCCGGGCCAGGTCCGACCTAGAAACCGGACCGGGTCTGACTTTGAAACCAAGCTAGGTGCCCCTTGGAAACTGGACCGGTCTGACTTGGAAACTGGGCTAGGTCCTAAACTGGCCGTAGAGGGACTGGATCTGGCTGAATTGGGTCCAGTGTGAGGCTTTGGGTGAACACAGTTTTGTTTTATAGCTGAATAAGCAGGGTGAGCTTACCAAAAATAATCTTGAATTGGGGCAGCTACAATGGAAAACTTTAAACTACTTTACACAACCTTATCTATTAAGGAGCTGCCCTAGAATAAAAGGGGTCTCAGAGAAGCACTATCATAAAAGGGAGAAGGAAGATAATTTTTCCTCCTCCATAGTTTCTGGGGACCAGCTGGGACACTCCACTCTGTAGCCTACACACAGAATTATAGGGAAACTGGCAGAAGCTGGCAAATGGCAAGAATTCTTACCGAAATCAGCTTTCCCAGATCTCCATCTGCGGTGTCTGGTGAGAGAGGGAGATGAAATTCTACTTTGTCCCTTCCTTTCCAAATTCAGATTGGCAGGCAAAAAAGAATCCAAGAATTAGACCTTTGAATTTGTGCCGCAAGGATTTGCTTTTAGGTACCCACTGGCTGTGAATCCTTCCTCTCCTGGGTACAGCTGCTGCCTTCCTGTTTGTCTCCTTTTGTGTCTTGAGAACTTGGCTTGGCACCTGTCAGGCTTGGGCCCAAAACACGGCCATGCAGAAGAGCAGGTTGCTCTCAGTGTGCCCTACTGGCGGTTGTCAGCTCTCAGGAAAATTCATCTTTCTCTCTTTTGGTTATCTTTGAGAGTGGCTCTGGATCTTGGGAGGGTCATATTCGTTGCACATTTTTTGAGGGTGCCCCTTATATGGAAGGGTTGTTCAATACGGTCAGAAGCATTTACTGTTTGTCTCAGCTGAGGCCCATTGAGATATTCAAAAGGATTGTTTTTAGTGTAGCTCTAAGGTCAGAAGGAGGCCGCACTGAAAACTGATCATCAGAACTTGACAGGAAGTTTTTCGGCCTCCTCCCCTTGGCTGAAATGAAGCTCTGTACCCAGAGGGAAAGGAAAGCCTGCTGAAGCCTTTGTAAAAAGATTTCTTAAAACTTTGCAAAGATACACACAGCCCTAAAGCTAGAACACAGGAAAATTCTGATTTCCATCTTGGTCAAAAATAGTCTCCCTGATATAGAGATGCAAATTGAGGCTCTCGGAGCTGAAAGGGCGGGTCAGCCAAGGAACACCACCGGGATGGAACCCAATTCTTTGAGGAATTAAAATACAGCTGTAGGCGCTACCCACATCAAGTCTTGACTCGAAAGGCGGGTCTGGAAACAATTCACAGGTCACCTGTTCTTTTTATCACCCCCCAACCTCCCCATTAGTTACAAAGATGTAAGGAACCGTTTACAAAGGACAATCTATTGCTCAGTGTATTTACTTAAAAACCGTTTTCGAAATCTTTAATATTTGTCCGCGTGTCCTTTCCTAACGCGACGTCTCCACCCCCCCTGGATTCACACATGTATTTAGCCCTGAGGGATGTCGGGGACCAGGTGGAGGACGTTCCAGAAGGACCCGAGCCCGCCCTGGGGACCCCGTCCTGGGGACCCCGCCCTGGGGACCGCGCGGAGCCCGCGTCTCCGCCGTCTCCGCTCCTGCGAGCGCCGCGGCGGGGGCCAGGCGAGCCGCCTGCGCTCCGGGACTGCCCCGATGCGAGGCAGGGATCCCGGCCGCGTCTCGAACTCGGAACTTCTGCTTCAAGTCTTCCCTTAAAGGGCAGTGAGCGGAAACCGAACGGAAATACTGCCAAGTACTCCTGTGCAGCCGGGGCTGCATCAACTCCTTCCCGGCTCCGTCCGCCTTTCACAGCGGGGGGAGCAGCAAGTCGGCTATTTAAAAGAAAAAAAAGAAAAAAAAAAAGGAAGAAGAAGAAAAAATCCGCGAAGGACCTCAAGAGCCCCGGGACCCTGGGCCAAGGCGCCCGCAGCTCCCGCGGCCCCGGCGGCCGGGTCTCGCGAGAGTCGAGGGAGCCGGGCCGCTCCCCGGGGAGTCGCCGGGGCCGCGGGCTGGGCGGGGCGCGGGATCCCGAGCGCCGTCTCCGGCGGGCGCGCGGCCATGGCGCGGCCCGGGAGCGCTGCCCCGCTGCTGCTGCTGCTCCTGCTGCTGCTGGGCGCGGGGCTCGCGCACCGCTCCGGCCCCCTGCCCCTGGTCCTCAACACTTGGCCTTTTAAGAATGCCACGGAAGCAGGTGCGGGGCGGCGCCCGGGGGCGGGGCCTGCGCTGCGCGGGCCGGCTGGGGGGCGAGCGGCCGGCGGACCCCCCCTCCCCCCGACGGCGGGCACGCGCGCGGGCCTGGGCCAGCGCCCCCGCGGCCTCCGCGCCCGGGCCCTCCCGCGCCTCCTGCCCCGCGGCGGCTGTCGCGGCGGCCCCCGAGCCCTGCCTGCCGCGGCTGCTTTCCAGCTCCTCGTGGCGGCTCGACCCGCCCTCCGTTCGGCCCCGCGCCTGCTCGCGTTCCAGCCTGCCGCGGGCCTGCAGCTGCTGGGGCCTCCTCCGGGGCGCCTCCGCGGTGGGCCTGACATCCGTTCTCTCCGGGGCCTGTCTCTGGTCACCTTTCCGCCTGTCAGACCCGTCAGCTCTCCCCAGCACCCTAACTCAGCTGCAGCTTTGCAAACGGCTGTTAGTTTTCCAAAGCGCACACACTCTTTCTGCATTCACTTTTTGTTGTTGGTACATGTCGGCATGATGTCGTTGCCACCGGGAAGGAACAGTGTTTCAGTCTTGGTTGGCCGTTAAAATCATCTGTGAAGCTAGTTTAAATACCCGTGCCTGAGCCCTACCTCCTGAGATTTTCATTTAACTGCTGGAAACAGGACCTCTGTGTTGTTTGGGTTTGTTAAGGCTTCCTGAGTGATTTTGGTTTGAAGCCAAGATCGAGAACCACTTAGCTATCACCTCTTTCAGGAAGCCTTCCTTGATTTACTGTCCTTGTGCCCAGTCGGAGTTAGGTGCCTATCTTCTATACTTGGATTCAATCCCGTACATACCATGATCTTGTCATTTATTCATGTACTGAGGCTTTGTCTCATTCCAAGACCTACTACCCCCAGGGTAATTTCAGACTCCTCCCCCGTTGCTAATATAACTTATTGGGGCAGAATTGACTCGGGAATTTGGTGGAGCTAAGTGTCCGTTCTAGGGGGCACATAGGACTCAGATGAAGTGTAAAAACAAGGCAAACTGCTGCCGTGAGGAGATGGAACAGAAGTCCAGCAGCCAAGGCAGGGGACATAAAAAGGTCGCCTGCAGTGAAACGGGAACTTCTTGAAATATAGTTTAAAGCCTGTAGGCCCAGTAGTAAAACTTAAAATGACCAGTAATATCTCCTTCCCTTCAAAGAATTCTATTTTTATTAATGAAGACCTTGACCATCAAAGATCTTTTTTTTTTCTTCTCATGTATGTACATTTCCTTCTCAATATATGGAACTTGATAGAAAAAAAACTGCTAAAATCATGGCCACTGGAGCCAAAATGGCTTTTGAATCCCGGTTCTGCTACCTACCAGTCGTGTGACCTTGAACCTGTTACTTAACCTCTCCGGTCTGCTTCCTCCTATTTAAAATGGGGATAGTGATTGTACAGTACTTACCAGAAAAGCTGTTGTGCACATCAGTGGACCAAGAAGCCATGTGAAGCCCACGTTGTCATTATCTGCTGTTAGGGTATGGTCACTGAGACTTACTGTGACGGATGTTACCTCAATAAAAGTACTAGCTGTATATATTTTTAATAACCTAATGATGCAGAAGAAATTTATAAGACTATGATCTAATGAATTTTCTATTTAGCTGCCTCTTAGTGGCTTCACTTATAAAACTGAAGGAGAGAAGACATTCCTTACACAGCATAGAAATATTACCAAGTAAAAAACACCACCACTCACTGTCTCTCAGTAACCAGGCTTTAAATTCTTCACTGTAAATAGCTGCATTATATAATTTTGTCTACATCCTTCCTTTGTAGCGTTTCCTAAACTAGAATTCTGTTTAACTTAGTGTAAATGTGATTTTTTTTATATGAGTTCTCAAAACGTTTCTGGTTTGTTGCATTTGGCCCCGAGAAGAAAAATCCGTATGTAAGCCAGCACTGCTGGGATTTGATTACAGCATGGAGGACGTTAGCCTCTGGAGGCTCGGCCCTGGATGCGGTTGAGCAGGGCTGTGCTGTGTGTGAGCGGGAGCAGTGTGACGGCACCGTGGGCTTTGGAGGGAGTCCCGATGAACTCGGAGAAACCACACTGGACGCCATGATCATGGACGGGTAAGAGCATCGATGAACCTACTGAGAGCAAGAAAGAGGCCTGCATAAGCTTTGTCAAGTCAAAACCCCTACCTTTTGTACCTGGCCGGTCCAGACACGAGGAGTTTCCCCCTCATCATCATAATAGAAATAGCGCATGTAAGTAGGTAGTCTTAGAACATACAGAATCCCAAGCTACAAATGGCCCAAAGCCTTAAAACCCTTTTGGAAGCTGCATTTAAATTGAGTCAGGAGCAGGCCGCCTGGGTGGCTCAGTGGGTTAAAGCCTCTGCCTTCTGCTCAGGTCATGATCTCAGGGTCCTGGGATCAAGCCCTGCACTGGACTCTCAGCTCAGTGGGGAGCCTGCTCCCCCCTCTCTGCCTGCCTCTATCTCTGCAAATAAATAAAATCTTAAAAAAAAAATGAATCAGGAGAAACAATGGCAGTGCTGTTGTGGTACATGGTATTTGGACTTTTGGTCTGTTCCTTAATCTGTCGGCTTTTGGGAATCTGTATGAACTTCATGCATGTGCTAGCCTGTGTAAAGCTAAGATGGTTGCATTTATCCTACAAAACTGTTGCTCCCAGCAAACCAGTATTGTTTCATCTTTGAACCTGTGACAGTACCTTAATCAGTAGCACACACTTTTTTTCTTGCAGCACGACTATGAACGTAGGAGCGGTAGGAGATCTCAGGAGAATTAAAAACGCAATTGGTGTGGCTCGGAAAGTGCTGGAACATACGGCACACACGCTGTTGGTGGGAGAGTCAGGTATACGTTTATGACACTGAAGCTTTATCTACTCCTCTGTCTCTTCTGTTCCTCACTGTGAACAAATAAAATCGATCAAAGCCAACCCAAGTTCAAATTCCAACTGTTTTATGTAGTGTCTGTTTACCCTCAGGTAAGTTACTTCTAAATTCACACTTCCTTGATCTTTAAAATGGAATTTGAGGGGCACCTGGGTGGCTCAGTGGGTTAAAGCCTCTCCCTTCAGCTCGGGTCATGATCCCAGGGTTCTGGGATCGAGCCCCGCATCAGGATCTCTGCTCAGCGGGGAGCCTGCTTCCTCCTCTCTCTCTGCCTACTTGTGATCTCTCTCTGTGTCAAATAAATAAATTAAATCTTTTAAAAAAATGGGAATTGAAAAACCTAGTTCATTATCTGTAGGTAGGTAATGGCTGGGCGGAAGTGTGAGCTGCAGCATTTCTCTCCCTGAATTCACTGTATCCGTGTGAGACCGTGGAGCATTCGTCCCAGCCAAGGACAGGCACCAGAGCCGTTCTGCTATGGCAGCGTCTCTTGCTTGGATGTCTCCCAAGTTGTACACCAAAGATCGTGCAGTGATCTATAAACAAAACTACTTTTAGGGGCGCCTGGGTGGCTCAGTGGGTTAAAGCTTCTGCCTTCGGCTCAGGTCATGATCTCAGGGTTCTGGGATCGAGCCCCACATCGGGCTCTCTGCTCAGTGGGGAGCCTGCTTCCTCCTCTCTCTCTCCGCCTGCCTCTCTGCCTACTTGTGATCTCTCTCTCTCTCTCTGTGCCAAATAAATAAATAATAAAATTTAAATTAAAAAAAAAAAAAAACCTTACTTTTAAAGGATGAATTAGCTAACTCCACAGTTAGGCATCCTTCACTTTTCCCAAAAAACAGAATTAAAAACTACCTGACCAGAGGATCTGTCACCCATGCGTGGAGTCCAGCTGGCCCTTTGGTTGGTGTCTCAAGGCCAGGCACTGTGCCCTAGTGAGAATAGTAAGATTCTTGCTTGGTGAGATGGGTGTGCGAAAAAGGAGATTGTGAAGTGGGGGTGGAAAAGAGAACCAGGAACTGTCATAATATACACCCCAGGGGTCTCCAGGAGATCAGATGGGACATGTGGCATGTTGAGATCTAGAAACTGATGTCCTTAAAACTGCTTGTGTCCGAATATTCTTCTCAAAGTCGTTGTGTGCACCCACTTGAGAGACCGCTAACCAAGAACGCTTCCTGGACACGTATTTTATTTAGAAGGCAGTGCTTAACTAATTTACCACCTTCTTTTCTTCCTAATCTCTAGCCACCAAGTTTGCTGAAAGTATGGGGTTTATCAATGAGGACCTATCTACCGCTGCTTCTCGAGCCCTTCACTCAGACTGGCTTGCTCGAAACTGCCAGCCAAACCACTGGAGGGTATGTAGACCCAATTTATTAAAAGTAAATTGCCAGACAGTATGACCGACATCCCGTCTGCTCTCTGTTGGCTGCCTGTTCATACAGTACTGGTTATTACCCTGGTTGCACTTGAGAACCAACGGTTTAAGTCGACTCCCTGGGCATGGATGTTCCAGAACCTTCCTCAGCTTGTGCTAAACACGTCTGTGGAGGAACTCCTGGATCCTGGCAACAGTTCTCAAACTGGGACCACTCTGCTGTGGGAAAGAGGGGGTGGCCTCAGTCAGAAAGGCTCTGCTTGTATTTCCTTGCAACAAAAGTTTCCAAGTCTTAAAAAAAAAAAAAATCAGAGTTTAGAAACCATTTGTCTAAAATATTTCTTAAATTTTATGTGTATGAAGTATGCCCAGTCTCTTGCCCTTATTGCCTGGATCTATACTATTAGGTGACTAGTGTGTTAGTGGTGGGATCATTTATCTTTAAATCAGTGGGACTTTTAGCTTGAATCTGTTTGTCTTTGCCGTCCAGAACCCTTCTGTGGACTACCTTAGTCTCTCATCTGTGTCTTCTCCCAAACCCTTATTACCTTTGAGTAACCAGCGAGTCTCTGGGGTTAGCATTTGAAGGAGGCTGGTGTATAAAACTGGGTCACGGGAGGCAGCAAGTGCACTGATGAGTAAGACCTGAGTAGCAGGTTCCTGATGAAATACTAATCCATATGCACAACCTAAATTTATGAATTTGAATCATTTTCTTGTATCTTTAAATCCATGGAGGAATCTGAGTACAACTTAGAATATATTCACATGAACCTAGCTTTGAAATAAAGAGGGTTTTAAAATAGATTTTGCTTTAAATCTCAGAATTCTTCTTTGGCCAGAGAACAAATCCTGAAATTTAAAGGTCAGGCTGTGTACCTAATTCCTTTGAGGATTAAGATCTAATACAAAAATCTTCATTTATATCTGCCATCATGTGGAGAACTTTAGCCATATAAAGAGAAAAATCGGGGATCTTTTCCAAGTAATATAGATGTCTATTCTATCTTATATAATTCTGAGACTAGACTAGGTATTAAATAAAATTATATCCATCTGTTCTCAGAAGACTGAGCTGATCTTTTGTTTTTAATTCATACCTTTCAGTTACCAGACGTCATTTGGATTTCTTACTAATGTTTCATCATTGTATGTGGTTACTTGCCCGTTGCTAAAATGAACCTTTCTACAAACTAAAACTTCAATCTTGTTCGCAGAATGTTGTACCGGATCCTTCAAAATACTGTGGGCCTTACAAGCCACCTGGTATCTTAAAGCAAGAAGGTCCTACCCATAAAGAAACAGGAGATAATTACGGTCATGATACAATTGGTAATTGGTCTTTTATATAATTTTTATGGTTAAAGTTCTGCCATTTTTAATTGTCTGTCTGTAGTTCTTAAGTTCCTCATCCGTATTTATGTGCCAGAAAGTGATTTTAACTGTTTTGGGTGCCAAGTAAGGCCATATATGGCTATACATATGTGCGTATGTGTACACACACACTCACACTCACACACACGCACAATTTTCTTTCCATTGCATCTATATACATTTAGGTAAATTACACAAGGCCCCTAAAATCTAGTGTTTAACCACTCGTAGATTTTTAAATCTTTATTTGATATGTAGGGTTTTTTTTAAGTTTTTATTATTCATTTATTTAAGTAATCTCTACACCAACCGAGGGCTCAGACTCATGACGTTCGGATCAAGAGTCACACGCTCTTCCGACTGGGCAAGCCAGGCACCCCTGTTAGAGATGTAGTTCTTTAATAATTTTATGTTTGCCACATTCAAGCTGTCATGTTGAAAATTTCCATTATTCTGTGTCAAAAACTTGCTCTGGAATTACCTTGGAAAGGTAACTGAGCAGTTTGAAGAGTAAGGATCTGGAAAGTCTGCCAGACGATGCTATGACAGTGGGTTCTGAAACAGTACAAATTAGGCAAGGGGTATAATAATATTCCTGAGCGTCTGATTTTCTTCTACCCAAAATTATTGAATGAGGATATTTATATTACCAGCTGCTCATGTATTTGTTTAGATTTGAGGTAAACCTCAGAGCGGACAGCTACAGTAATTTTTTTTTTCTTTTTTTTACCTTCTAGGCATGGTCGTAGTCCATAAGATGGGACGTACTGCTGCTGGTACATCTACAAACGGTATAAAATTCAAAATTCCTGGGTTAGTGTTTCCAAAAGAAGAGGTCTCACAAATACACACTGAGTATAAAGCGGCACGTGCAGGGCGCTCAGGAGAGACGCACAGCGCAGAGTTCAACCCCAGCCGCAGCGCGGGGACAAAGAAATGTGGAGGCAAGCAAAGGAGTAGCTGCTAAGTGCCGAAGGCCTGGGGGTTGTAGTCCCTGCCCTGGAGCTCAGGGATGGCGGAGGGTCGGAGTCAGCTAGCAGTCGGCTGGGGAGAGGCCAGCAGAGAGAGGCTGGGGGCCGAGCCTGAGCCCGGGGAAGGGAAGAGGGCACCCGGGCTCCGGCACGCACAGACCTGGGGTAGCACCTACTCGGCGCAGGGCTCCCACCAGAAGAAGAGAAATTGCGTGGATGTCAGGTGCTTGGGGGGGCGCGGGGCAGAAGCAGCTTTGGCACCTTGCAGGAGGTCCTGAGTCAGTTTAAGGATTTCTGGATTTTATTTTGAAGTAGTAGAAAAACATCCAAGGTTTATTCCAAGGAAGAACCTTGGTAAAATACTGGCGCATGAGAGAGAAAGCAGGAATAGATTGTAGCTGAGGGAAACCAATCGGAACCTATTGAGATAGTCAAGAAATTCGATGGTAAAGATGGTAAAAACTGAATAAGAATTTTTCAGTAATTGTAAGATTATTAAGGTAATAATTGTAAGAATCTGTGCCATCTTGATATCTGATGAGCTGGCATCTGATTCTTGCATCATTAACTGAGGTTTGTGGCAACCTTCATTGAAAACCTGATGAGAATCTTTGCTCCCTGTGTTCTGATGAAGGATTAACTTAGAACAATCATCGGAAAAGTAGAAACACTCCTATTGTTGAAACTTCTCGTAAAATATGATGGCATTGACCCTTGCTTTTCCTGTCCTAAATTTTTGTGCTGTGCCCTCACAAAGTCGAGTAGGAGATTCGCCAGTCCCCGGAGCGGGCGCCTACGCGGAGGACAGCGCGGGAGCGGCCGCAGCCACCGGCGACGGCGACATTCTGATGCGCTTTCTTCCCAGGTGGGACTTCTTCCTTTTCGGACCTTCCAGGTCGTGGACCGGAGACGGTGTCTGTCAAGACAGAAGATAACTGTTTGTGCCAGGCTGTCTGAGTTTGTGCGCACAGGAGCTTTCTAGAAAGTCGGCTTCCATATCCCTCACCTCTTGTTTTCGATGGCAATAATTTAAGTCAGCATCGTCCTCTGAAAGAGAGTATTTCTTGCTTTGCTTCACAGATGAAAATACTTATGATGCATTTAAATCACTTATGTAAGGCCACCGAGTAACAGAACTGTGCTAATTGATGATAAAAGTACGAAAGGCGGTCGCTGTGTACAATTAATCACTGAAAGACCATCCTTACAGCTGGATGTTGTGCACATGCCCACCATCTCCCCCATTAACTGTGGCCCCATTTCTTATTGAAACGTAATCTCTGTTCTTTAGGATTTCTGGCTGCTATGACTGAGTGCCAGTTACCAGCCAGAGCCAAAAAGAACAGGCGTTTAAAATGAAGGGAGTTGAAAAAATAGACATGGTATCCAGGTTTACTCGCCTCCGTGATGGCGCTTTCCCAGGAATTGCTGCTCCTTATGTGAATTACTGACTTCTCCTTTTGTATTTTATCAAATGTGACCGTTCCGATGGTTTTAGGTTTCTAACTTCAGGTCACAAGTTTGGACTCTGTGGACTCTGTGATACTAAAGTTATGCCTCTGTTTAAATCAGCTACCAAGCTGTAGACTATATGAGAAGAGGGGAAGATCCAACCGTAGCCTGCCAGAAAGTGATTTCCAGAATTCAGAAGTATTTTCCAAACTTCTTTGGGGCCGTGATATGTGCCAATGTCACTGGAAGTTATGGTGAGTTTTATTGGGAATTCTTATTTGCGTGAACTTGGAAATGTTGTTGAAAACATACACTGTAAAATATGGTGGTGTAACTTGCTCCTGTCCAATGAAAAACAGAGACTCTGTAGGGTAGGCACTGGGTCAGGGTTAACTCTTGATCTGTCAGGACCCCCAGAGTGCTTAAATACACCTAATCCCGCCCCCCACTTTGGCCCCGTCTGGCTGACTCTCCATGCTTATGACCCAGCGTTGGGTTCATCGTTCTTATCTCTGACATGGGTCCGCCAGGAAGTTCAGCTTCAGCTCCGGGGCCTGCTGACATGGGCTACTCTAGTCAAATGCTTTTATTAATTGGAGGTCGATAGGGGTGATTGGTCTTCCCCGCTTCTTTTCCATTCATTATATTAATGTCTCAATCATTTAGATCTTGGGGCTCCAAGGTATCAACTGTATTACTAATTAGTAAACCAAAGAAGTCAGCAGAATTATTTTTGCACCTCATTTGAGGCATGTCTTCTGCTTCATTTACTTTCCGTACGAGCCTATCACAGTTTCAAAGTGTTTCAAGACCAACCACTGCCGCTTCTCATTAGTGAATTTTCAGATGAGGAAGATACACGGCTTACTGATCAATATAACTTATTAGGTTAGACTGCTTATTATTGTCCTTTGATCTTTTACTTCCCACAGTTCTGTATTTGAAAAACTTGTTTGAGGAATTCCTTATTCTTTTTTAAGTATTGAGATACCAAAGTCAATAAAAGTGATGGCCGGGTTGGGGTGGGGGAGGCTTTATGTTTAAAGTAAGTCAGTTTGATTGATTCCATCTTAAGAAATAAACCTCAGAAGGCTCAAAGTTAGACTTAACAAGATGTAAAAATGACAATTATGTAATTGCAGATGGACTTAAAATTGACTGGTTCTCTAAAGCGGTGGCATTAGAAGGGGGCCGTGCAGGTGTTTGGACCAGGGAAGAGACCCGCATTGGCGTAGATGGGGAGGCAGGAAGGTGCGCTGCGGTAGCCTCAGATGTCCTGAGAAACGGCTGTTCCTGTGGGAGAAGAATGGAGAAGAACAGGGAGCAGGAGGAGGGGAACATGAGGGCTGAATGAGGGGCATCTCTCAGTGGCTAGGGAACTAAAGTTTTTAGCACTTGCGTAAATTATTTTTACTAAGAAAAGGATATGAAGCCAGAGTAAAGCAATAGTAGCAAAGACAGCATGCGTGTGTACCCGCAGCCACCTGGCCTGTACTCTGAGGTTGGAAGAGACGCTCCCCCCACCACTCCCCCCACCACCCCCCCACCCCCCACCCCACCCCCCGCCATTCTCTCCTTTCCTGGCCTTGTGCGCTCCCCTGTGGCTCCGCTGATGACTTTGGGACCATGACAGCCAGTGGCCAGGCAAAGGAGCCGCGTCTGTATTGGTTGTAAAGATGTGTGTCTTCTGTTTACCCAGACGACTTTCTCTTCTCTTGGCCCCAGGTGCTGCTTGCAGTAAACTTCCCACATTTACTCAGTTCAGTTTCATGGTTTATAATTCTCTGAAAAACCAGCCAACTGAAGAAAAAGTGGACTGCATCTAATCCATCTTTTCCGTCGGCATCTCTAGAATAAAGAGGAAAGAAACAAAGGCGGAAAAGGTGACTCACTGTCCTCGGGTTCTACGCCTCACGCATCCGACCTTCCTTGTGTAGAACAGGCACAAAAATAAATGTGTGCTGAAGCAGCACTTTCCCTTTCTGTATCCAGAGTGGTTCTTGGGATCTTTTTACTTAAGCTTTGTCTCCCCTGAACGTGAATATGATGCGTGTGTTTTGTGTACGTTTACATTTTAAGTGCTATTTGGATTTCTGCTCAACGTTTCAAGACATTGCTATTTTGGGGATTGATTTCCACCTTGATGTATTAAGGACAAAGGAAATAATGTGTATTTGGATACTTAAAGTAATGAGTGTCCAAGGCTTTTAGACCCAAAAAACAAAATAATGGTGGGTCATCATGATTCGTCCTGATTCAGTTTCACTGCCTTACAATGATGGGTCTCTTATCACTGATGATCCGTTTTGCGTATGGCTCCCTACCAGTTTGAAGGGGAAAGAATGTCCTTAATAATAAAGGCGGGTTTGTTTTGTGTGTATTAGAAGGTATGGGCAAATCTTCTGATGAGCAATTGTGTTGAGTTTCTTTGTTTTATTTTTTTTTTTCCTCTGATGGAGTTCTCAGTGTGTGAAGCTTCTTTAGTCACAAAAATCCCTGATCTTTTAGCTACTAATACTTAGTACTGAGAATTTGTTGTGAAAATGTATTAGGGCCACAGTGGGGTCGATACGACAGTGGTACTGATCTCTTGGGCGTAGTTTGGTGACTGCAGTTGGAAACAGGGCCGTGAAAGGGTGTCTAGCTGGGCCTGTGTTCCTCGGCGCGCCGTCAGCTGTCCGACAGACAGCCAGAGAGTTGTCTGTGTGCCTTCTCTGCTCATCTTTTCCTTCAAAATTGTTATCTTTTACATAAACCTGTGTGTAGAACATTGTCCTCAAACTCTAGTAGATCTGCTCTGATTTTTTCCAACTCATCTTAATATTTACTGTTCTTTATAATTTAGGGCCAGAGAGCTATAGTTTTAAGGATGCATTTAGTTCCCTTGTTCTCAGACCTTGCTCTGTGTAAGAGGTTCAGAGACCCTCTTCATAAACACCCTCTGCTCCAGCTGTGAGAACCCGACCAACGCCATCTTGAAAGTGTCCCCCCAGGATGGCTGTGTAACCCAGGGAGTTCTGCCAAACACACACACACACACACACACACACACACACACACACACACACACACACACATTCTCTCTCTCTCTCTTTCTTTCTTTAAACTATACTCTTAAGTACATCCTTGGGTCAAAACGTCCTTGATCAGTCTGGAGATCAGACTATGATTCTCCAATGTTTCCTCTCAGGTAGTGGCCCAGCCTCCAGGGCTATAAAAAGTGGATTTTATAGGAGGTGGGCTTGTGGACCTCTGCTCATCTTGTAGCTGACCAAGATACACTTCTGTTCCTGAGTCCCCTTAATAAACCATTTCTTGTCAAGCTGAACTTGTCGGCCTTTTTCTATGCTCTTATGGCTGCCTTGGCCTTTGAAGGTCGGATTGCAAATCTCTCCATTTCTCAGAACACTAGTGCACCAAATCAGATTCTTCCCAAATTAGAATCTGAAGTCTGGAATTAGCAGCTACTGAGGGAAGCCTGTAAACTACTAGGAAAATAATCCTATAGAGTCACTCACATTCACAGAGCAGAAGAGAAACTCTTTTGAGGATTCTCATGCGGTGTATTGATTGTTTAAATCTGATACTGGGCCTTGGAACAAAGGAAAGGAAGCGGATTTAAGCTTGCAGTATGTCGGAATCCCAGTGTTGTACGTTGGTTATCTGCTAATACTTTCCGCAGCCACATACCAGCAGAAAAACTAAATTGAAAGTCTTCATGGCCTGTCATTCCCCAGCAAATTAGGAGTTTAGCTGATAAAGACTGATGTGGGAAACAAAGGCAGAAGGAAAAGTATGAAATTTCCTCACTCCTTACAGCCCACCGACAAGTCCTCGAGACAGACAGAGTGGCCTTCCTCTAGGAAATGAGCTGCCTCAATGTTGACACTTTGCTAAGGGCAAATGGCAACCCTAGCCCAACCCCCAGGATCCTCTAAGTCTACTTTAACATATAAAAATTCCTTTGGAAACTTCCTTTATCTCTACTCCCTTGGATGTGTGTTGGCAATCATCCCCCAAGCATATGACTCACCATACATCTGAAGGGTCTCATGACGAGGGTTTTAGGAGACGGTAATACATGACCTTTCCCTAACAACAGCTAGATGATCCCTCAAGGTCCTGGAAAACTTGCTTCCAAATTCCTTAGAGACTTACACGCTCCCTAACCCCCTCCCAACTTGATAGTATACAGTGGGCCCCAGTCTAGCTTTTTCTGCCCATGGGACCTGTACCTGTGCTTTAATAAAACCACTTTTTATACTAAAGATGTCTCAAGAATTCTTTCTTGGCCCTTGGCTCCACACCTAACATCTTTCCTACACCAAAAGCAAGGGACTTGTGTTTTTAAAATGTATTTTCTCTCCCACTCACATTCTTCCTGATGGAAAAAAATTTCCCCATATATCTAATGTAGAAAGACAGAAATGGAATTAGCTTTGGAAATAATATTTAAGTTCTCGATTTGAATATCATACTATCTAAATGCTGCAAGCATGCTGTCTTTTCTTTTGAAAAGCTAGAAATACTTTTTTTTTTTGTCCCTGGTGACAGTGTGCAGAGAGGAAGCTCACCTCTTTAATGATGATATTTTAATTATCAGTGTTTAAGAGGTTGGTAGGGAAGACACTTAAGTAACTAGTGAAATTAGGTCAAAAAGAAAACTGAGCCAATCATAAATGGAACTTAGAACTGGTTCCCTAAAACTTGGCAAAAGTGAGAAAGTTCTTGGGGAAGGGAACCTTGGAAAAATTGATCATGATCTAACTTTTTATGCAAACAGTAGTTGGTGGTTTCCTTCACATCTGTCCTAGCTGTGCTACTATGGAAATGCAGGGCTGGGAGGTAGCTTAGGGTAAAGGTAAGAGCTAGGATTACAACACCTTCCCCATCCTGCCAGATTTTTTTCCTTTGACCCTACAGAAAATGTTCTATCACTTGCCTGCTACTTAGGTGACATTAAATGGTCCTAGCAAGCATTCCAATTAATCAACTTTAAGTGATTCTGAGAGCATGAATGTTGTCACTCGGATTTGCTAGTCAAGTTTTCTACACTGTGCAGATACACAGTTACCCACACCTCTCTCCCACCTAAATCTGTTCCTGCTTCTTCAGCTCACAGACTTTCAACTCTGCTCTCCTGTAAGGTTTCTAACAGAGCAAAGGAGGAGTCTAGTGGGCTTTAATCTGGATATTATCTTAGCTCAGTTTAAACAACATCAGAAAAAGGAAGGGATTTGGGTGTCAACAGTATCAAAATTTTTTCATTATTACTGTAGGTGAACTTCACTCCAGTCTTTGGTACTTTTTAGTGCAATAGGCAAAACGGAAAACCTTAACCACAAATACAGAGATGGTGTTAATTTCATGCTCTTCATTGATATGCTTTGATTAAACCCAGCAATATTTTTTAAAATTATTTAACATTTATTAATTGATTTTAGTGTTTGGGGTTTTTTGAAGATTTTATTTATTTGTCATAGAGAGAGCACGCGTGCATGCACAAGTAGGGGGAGGGGCAGGCAGAGGGAGAAGCAGGCTCCCTGCCGAGCAAGGAGCCCTATGTGGGACTCCTCGATCATGACCTGAACCAAAGGCAGACATTCAACCAGCTGAGCCACCCAGGCATCCTCTAACTTTTCTTTTTAATTTAAATAGAAAACAGTGACTCATCCCCAGCTCTGCACTTGGTTGGATTACTGTTCCTGGACCCTGGTGATTTGGTTTAGGCATGTGACAGGTTCTGAAGTTGGTTTTTTTTTTTTTTAAGATTTTATTTATTTATTTGACAGGCAGAGATTACAAGTAGGCAGAGAGGCAGGCAGAGAGAGAGAGGAGGAAGCAGGCTCCCTGCCGAGCACAGAGCCCAATGCAGGGCTTGATCCCAGGACCCTGGGATCATGACCTGAGCCAAAGGCAGAGGCTTTAACCCACTGAGCCATCCAGGCTCCCCTGAAGTTTTAATCCCAAGTGCAGAGTGTGAGCCCTTCCTAGCTTTCTTTTCTTCAAGTAAGACAACACGACGTGCTGTGGCTGTCCGCATCAACCGGAGCCACTGAGTGACCATATCTAGCAACCCCCGGGATAGCACACAGCGACACACAGTGTGAACAAGAAATAAGCCTTTGTGCAGGGCTGATTAATAATCAGAGAGTTGCTAAAACTAGACTCCCACAGTTTTGCACTGGGATCAGTTTCACTGGAAAGAAATCACAGCACAATCAAAGCTGTATTCTCACTCTGCTTATCCTGGTTCTGTCCTTGTAACTGCAGCCGGATCATACGGAGCAAGCGAACAGTGGCCCACGATGACAGCCATGGCTCTCTGAAGTCACTCACAAATAAATGTGTTCTTGCCATGGACCGTTAGAAAATAAATAAATAAAAAGAAATAAGCCTTTGTTACTGTAATCCAGCACAAATTACCCTCTCCTGACTGATATATAAAATATGCCTAAGTAGTAGAGAAGTTTTATGGAGGTTGTTAAACTTATGAAAAATGAACTCTCTAAAGGACAAAACGAATTAAAAAAGCAGACCGAAAGATATGTAGAATGATACTGGTTAGAAATTAATGAAAAAGTTAAAGTTATTACTGGGTAGGAACGTTATGGATGGCTTTCTTAAGAATTCTCTTATCATTCTCTTTTAATAAGCACATATATATGTAGTTTGATTCCAACTCTGCCATTCTGGAAAAGGCGATACTACAGGGACAGAAAAAATCAGTGGTTGCCAGGGATTAGCACCGAGTGTGGGACGAATGGGCTGACCCTGAGGACTTTTAGGGCCGTGAAACTCCTCTGCATGATTCTGTAGTGCTGGATACATGTCAGTATACATTGTCCAAACCTACGGAACGCGTCATACCACAAATACCCTCACGCAAACTACCGGACTTTGGGCGACAAACGTGTATCGTTTTAGGTTCCTGGGGTGTAACCATCGATGGGTCCCGATGCAGGTGGTGAGATTAGGGGAAGAAGTGTGTGTGGGACTGGAGTATTAAGGGAACTTTATGAACTTGCTGCTCAATTTTGCTATGAACCTGAAACCATTCTAAAAAATGGAAGCTAAAAAGAAAAAAAAATGCATATATTGCTCTTAATAGTAGGGAGGAAATTCAAGTATGCAAGGTCTTATATCTGAGTGTGTGCAGAGTATTAGATAGTAACAGCCTGCACTGATTCAGCATTTAACAGTTCTAAGCACTTTCCTGTGTTCTATCTCATTTTATTCTACCAAAAACCAATAAGGAAGAGAATACCAGTATTCTGAGTTGAGATATTTCACACGTAGGAGCTGCAACCCTCCCCAGCAGTCATGGTGCTGGCTTCTGTTCTGGTCGAGAATATTTCTCCGACAAGAACCTTGTTTGAGATAGTGTCCCCTTTGGGGACAAGGGGCAGTTTGTTTGCTGTGCCGTATAATAAAGATAATCTCTTCTTTTGAGGCAAATGTGAGGCAGATTTGCTTGCAACATCCTTATAAAAATTTGGGTTTCCCGAGTTGAGTCTCCTCAGCTATGCTACAAGCTCGCTGCTGCCGTACCCACTAGAGCCCACCTCCCTGTACCCCCACGGGCCCTAGCGGGGACCTGAATATGAAGATCATGCCACTTGCTATGCTGTAAACAAGGAGGTCCTTTGTCTCTGACCCAGTATCCTTGTCTTTTGCCAACTTCCATGAAACTGGCAGGCTAATTAGCTAGCAAGTCGGGTAAAATCTCCGACTTTTCACAGTTCTTGGCTGTGTCACTGTCAACAATAAACAGTGAGAAATCCCTGATGATGTTGTTTTTCAGTATCTGTTGTATATTTGGGGTAAAGCGTTGTAGACCTGCAGGTAAGTTGAAGACAAGAACAGGTGCACCTGGGTGGCTCGGTTAAGTGACTGCCTTTGGCTCAGGTCATGATCCTGGAATCCTAGGATTCAGTCCTGCGTCAGGCTCCTGCTCAGCACGGAGTCTGCTTCTCCCCCTGGCCCTCCCCTCTCTCAGACTCTCTCTCTCACACAAATAAATAAAATCTTTAAATAAAGAAGATAAGAACAAGGACTGCATACCAGCACAAACCCTAAAGAATGGTTTAGCAAAGACCAAGGACAGCCCTCGGAAATCGTTCATACAATAAATGTTGAATTAACTGTAATAAAATTTCAAAAAGATTTCTTATTCTATCCAGGAATCCCACCTGAAACACTAAATACTAACCTCATTTCTTGAAATAAAATGATCAAAGAGACAGTAATGAATATAATGGAAATTAAAACAAATTGTACTAAAAATAATACATACCAAAGAATGGAGGGAACTCCAATGACACGTAGAGTTTCTGTTCCTGTTCCAATTGTTATAGATTTTGAATTACTCTCATAGGACACTGACCTGAAGTTGCTAGAAATATTCACATGTGCTATATACACATAAACAATAAAACATGTCTGTTTCCAACACCAGCACTGGCTTAAGTGATTCTTTTTGCTTCCAGGAGGCAGATCATAGGCATAATGTATTTTTAATTGAGATATTACAAAGACTATAATAAACTTTTAAAGCCCATAAATTTTCATTGTTGAACTTCTTTTTAAAGTGTCATTACGTCTGATGCTGGATGAGTAAATCTGGGGCTAAGGCCATAACTGAAGTCATTTAGTTTAACTTAATAGTTTAATTAAATTCATTTGAATAAAAACTGGTGACATATAAATATATATCTTAATTGGATGCTAATTATGAAGATAAATTCATATCTGTGTATGTCACTTTACTGGTTATTTTTTTTTAAGAGTCTTAGATCTTTACAAAAGCCTCTAAAAAGTCATATGTGAAATTTTTGCTTGCTTTCTTGAATATTTTGATGGTTAGTATAATTTCAACCCCTGTCTTAGGAAGTTAATATGAGATAATGAGGTTTACAAAAAATAGGAATTGTCTATGGTTTATATGTGCTATATGCTGTTTTCTTACACAGCCCAGGTCAGCCAGCAATGAAGTACCACGGTTTAATACTTGGAGAGGGCAGCGCCACTTGAAGGATAAAATAATTACCGCATTCATAAATGCATATAGTGGAAGTTAGAGCTGCCGTGATCAACTCCATTGCTTCTGAGTTAAAGGGACACGAAGTCATTTATAGTTCTAATGCACGGACCGTGCACCAAAGAACTGGTCAGCTGATTTAAACTTGTGACCTTTCTATGCTGTGCATTAGATGTGGCTGCTCATTTATTTTCTTTAATTAAAATGTTGTTCCTGTAACGTGCGGTGGTGACATGTAATATTTATGAGAAAATCAGGTATTACAGTGGATGTAGAAAAACAAAGTCCATTCCAATTGCTAGCAATCTATATTTCTTTCTAACTTGTGCAAAATCCTTAACCACCATAAATGTCAAATACTTCTTTCCACTCCTAACTAAAACCAGTATCATTTGTCTTCCTTTCTTGTTCTTATTGTTAAGACCCAATGAAAATGAAACCAAAGAGGAGTCCAGAATAGAAGCAGTATCGGACGATCTAAGCTCACTCAACTTAGTTCTCATGAGGCTACAGCAGTGTTGTATTTGGAGCCCACTTTTACCAGTGGAGCCAACCGCTTAATTGTTAATATCCTTGAAATCAGCCATGGTGGGAGTTTCTATACCAACATGTCGGCAAACATGACCACTTAGGGCTGGATTTTCGCTCTGGAGAAACAGTCTACTAGTATACCATTGGCTAAAAGTGTTTTGAGATATTGTAACATACATGTTACTATGTTACATACACACACAGAGACACCTGCACAGAGTTTTAGAGGAATCCTGGAACTTAATCATTTGGGTTCATACACTGGCTCTGTCACTAATTACCTACATGCCATTGAGCAAGTAACTTAGTTTCGTGTGTCTAAAATGGGAATGGTGACAATCATACTAACTACTTTGTAGGACTGTCTGGGGGACTGGTCTAAAGTACTTAGTGCCACACAGTAGGTGCTCAGTAAGTGTTGGCTGATACTATTGTTATTATCTAGACTGAAGCAAGAAATTAGACTTTAAATAACACCTTTGAGCAACCGTGTCTGATACCTCATGTATTCTTACTGGCCTCCATTTCTAGCACACCAGGCTCCTTGGCCCCTGACTCCCTATTTTTTCCTCTGCATAGCTGCTCTGCCAAAGGTGCCTTCATTCTCGCCTACAAAATCTCCTACCTCTCCCCTGATGCATCTCCCCCCCAAGAAAAGAAACCCAGGGTAGGAAGAACATCACCCAAACTGTTCCTGAGCCCACTTACTTATGGTGTAAAATTTTACTTACAGGTGATGGATTTATTTCCCAATCGCTGTTAGTTATTCAAAGACTGGCTTCTCACACCCTCTTAACGTCTGAGACCTTTTCAGGGCTTACAAGTCACAATGATCAACTGAACACGGGCTTATTTCCTCTCCCGCTACTACTTTCAAATGACTTAAAAATGAAAAAAAATCAAAATAAGACCCACAATCTGAAAGAAAGAAAATGCAAGGGGACAAGCGGAAGACTTTCAAAAAGTTTGGAAGACAGAAAAGAGATGTCAAAAAATGGAGAGCAAAGGAGGTTCTACCCAGATCTGGTGAAGAAGGAGTGATGTGCTCATAAAACTCTAGAAAGGGGCAGAAATCAGAAATTTCATGAACAATACAGGAAATCTGTGAAATGTAGAGTTAAAAACAAAGAAACATACCACCCCCCCACACACACACACGCTCCCTGCCATACAGACACACACCCTATTCCCGCATGAACAATTCCTGCCAACCAGGGGTTTAACCTGTGAAGATTAATAAAAGGAAACCTCATTTAAGATGCAGCCTCAAGGGGGTGCTCTCCTGCTCTACCTCTCCTTATCCATGGCAGACTCCACAGAGATGACCTTGAGAGTGATGCTACTTTACAGCCCCAGCAGCAAAAAGCCCCAGCCAAAAGCCCAGCCAATGAGAAGGGGCTACACTTCCAACTTTTAGATTATTCCAATGGACTTTTTATCCTCAAAAGCCCCTCCCAACTCTCTAACTTCCTTCCTCGGGAAGAGTGTTTCTCTCCCCTGTTTTCTGGACTTGTCTGTGGTTTTGCCATAGCTTGTATGTTCCAAATCGTCATCCTCTGCTATTCCCGAATAAACCCATTTTGTTGGTAAAATAACTGACAGCTTTACTTTTAAGGTTTACAAACACTGAGTTCTCCCCGCCCCGCCCATACACACACACATGAGTGTGTTCACATGTGCTGCACACTTTGAATAAACTTGGGGAAGGAGCTAGGGAAGTTAGCTCGGTTTTGTTTCCCTAACAAGGTACTCTGCAGTACAGCTAAGGCCACTTGGCTCCTTCCCCACGTGTCCTACAGGAAAGACCGTCAGTTACCAAGCCCATGTTCACAGAGCTCTGAATGAAATTTCTGACAGTTGCTACAGTCTTAAATATTAAGTCAATCAAGGATTTCTAGATATTTGAGAAAAAGCTACAAAATGGAAGCCATTTTTACAATGTCGAAGAATCCTACATTCCAGCAGGAAGTAGGAGGAAATAAAACAACTTGGGGCAGAAGACAACAGTTAAAGTATAAGAAGTATTTTCAGTGAGATTTTAAAAATACAGTGTCCATTAAGCAAGAGCCAGATAATATGAAAAGGGAAAAAGATGGAGGAAATAAAACGTTCAAGAAAAAGTAAAGAGAAAAAATAGAGGGGCGCCTGGGTGGCTCAGTGAGTTAAGCCTCTGCCTTCGGCTCAGGTCATGATCTCAGGGTCCTGGGATCGAGCCCCGAATCGGGCTCTCTGCTCAGCAGGCAGCCTGCTTCCTCCTCTCTCTCTGCCTGCCTCTCTGCCTACTTGTGATCTCTCTCTCTGTCAAATAAATAAATAAATTCTTAAAAAAAAAAAAAAGAAAATATAGAAAAATAGGGCAAAGGAATTTCTCAATATAAATAAATTTCCCATAGTTTAAAGTGTTCACTGAGTTTGTTTCAGAGGACACAAATAAAGCATATGTTCAGACATTGTGAAATTTCAGAACTTTTGGAGAAGCTTCCAAATAGACAGACCCTGTCTCCAGACAGGGAATGAGCGGCGGACCTTCCATCTACAAAACACAGGGTGCTGGGAAACAAGGAAGCAACCAAGACCTTCAATTATCAGGAAATGCTTAAAAGATCAAAACAAGAAATTATCAAGGAAGAGCAAAGGTTCAAATAATGATCTGTCCAGCGGCACCTGGGTGGCTCAGTTGGTTGGGCATCCGACTCTTGATTTCCTGTTCACTGAGTTTGTTTCAGAGGACATGATCGGGTCATGATCTCAGGCTCCTGGCTCAGCTCCTCCCTCTCCCTTTGCCCCTCACCTCACTTGTGCTTACTCACTCTCTCTCTTTCTCTGAAATAAATAAATCTTAATAATAATAATAATAATAATAATAATAAAGACCTGTCTGAGCATGTTAGTTTCAGAGACCGTATTTTGCACGCATCCTGTCTTTAGAGGTTGCTTTAGGATCAAGCCCAGCAAAGTGAGCATGAAGCTTGGAAGGGAGGACATGTGAGTTCACGGAGACAACCGTTTCCAACGTAAGAGATCAGAGATATCAGCTATCAAACAGGCCAGGCCTGGAGTGATGACTGCATCTGAAGCTAGAATAAACATAAACTTTATTAGAAAAAGCAAGAGAGGAGGGAGGGAGGGGAGGAAGAAGTAGTCAGGGGGAGAAGTTGGGACAGTGGAAAGACGGAGGGAGGAGGTTAAGAGAGAGAAAAACTTTAGGAGGAAAAGCGCAGAGGATATCCTGGTACCCAGACAACGTCTCTGCGCCCTGCAGGTTCGGATAACTGGAGCCCTAAGATGAGGGATGGATACGCGATCAAAGAACCTAGACACTCCCTTGCACTCTGAGATCTTGACAGAGTCTGCCAGGGCTGTGGCCGTGTAGCCTAAGAGGCTTGGCCCACAGAGTGAGAAGCTGCAGTGTCACCCTCCATGCAAAGTAGCATCGCGTCCGACGTGAGAAGCTCACTTTTGTTCTCTGTTGAAGCCTTGGTATAGTCAGGAGGTACATTACCGTTTGGTAAGAAATGCCACATCTTGGAAGGTGCTCAAAAGCAGCCCGTGCCCAGACGTGTTGGGCACGTCTCTGCTGCCCGCTGAGCTGCAACCCCACATAGGGGTGCACAGAACAAGGCGAGAATTGTGGCTGATTTGCAACTATTAGAATCATCATTTAAAGTTTGACTCTTCGGGGCACCTGGGTGGCTCAGTTGGTTGAGGCCTCTGCCTTCGGCTCAGGTCATGATCCCAGGACCATGGGATCGAGCCCCGCATTGGGCTCTCTGCTCAGCAGGGAGCCTGTTTCCTCTTCTCTCTTGGCCTGCCTCTCTGCCTACTTGTGATCTCTGTCTGTCATATAAATAAGAATCTTAAAAAAAATAAAGTTTGACTCTTCAACTACACAACACAATACATGTGTGTGCAATGTGTGCATAGGCGCGCACACACACACACACACATACACACCCACCTTGAGCTAGAGAAGAGCGTTAGGGTTGGAATCACCATGTCGGCTACTCACCACACACAGATTTCATAGGTAACTTACAGTTGTTCGCATGTATAACAGTGCAATTAAATAGAAATAAGATGGAAGGTGGAAAGGGGAAGAAAGATCAAATAACGGATAGGGAGATGGATGTTCTCATCTTGCATAGGGGAAAATCAGATGGCTGGCGGTGGGAAATTAAAGGAAACAAAGACACACACGTCTTCAAGTAACCAAGAAAGAAACTGTATCACCGCAGTGATTGAACTACAGTGAGAGAGAGAACATCTGCATCACGCACACCTGATTGATCGGAGAAGAGACATAAAATCCGTCCCCTCCTGCCATGGAGGCAACGGGCGCTGGGAGTGGGGGTGGGGGCTCGGGAGATCACTGATGCCTCCCTGATACGCCTTCCCCTACGAGAATGTGTAAAAGTCATTTATACACAGATCAAGGTCTCTCTTTTTTGATAATCTGGCAAAGCTCATTACGGCTCACTTTATAAATAAAATGTGGTTTGTAGGATACTAGTTTTAAAAGTAAAATACAAAAAAAAAATAATAAAGAAAGGAATGGGAGGAAGGAAGGGAGGAAGGAGAGAGGGAGACGGAGAAAGAAACACCCGTGTGAGATCCCCAAGTTGATCTCCCGTATTTTGGAGACGAGTAAGCTGAGTCCGAGAAACAAGTGACGCATAATTCAGAGAGAAGGTCCTGTAACTAGTTTATGTCGTGAACATGTCACTTGTCTCTGCCTCTGACATCCAGGCGCATCCTGCCAGGGGACCAACCTCAACCGTTAATTCTGTGCTTCAAGAATCAGGTATTTGATGTTTCTCTCTTCTTCAGCAACAGCCGTAAATTACAAGCTTCTCAAATTCTACATCAGATAGCACACCCAGATACACTCCAATATATTCATGAAATTCTTAAGAAATTAGATCATAGGTAAATGATAACTCCAAGTGTCTACATTCTCTAACACAGTGTGCTGTGTTCAGTACTCCAGGCTCTTTTTTTTTTTTTTTTTTTTTTAAGATTTTATTTGTTTAACAGAGAGAGAGAGCGCACAAGCAGGGGGAGCAACAGGCAGAGGGGGAGGGAGACGTAGGCTCTCCGCAAAGCAGGGAGCCTGATGCGGGGCTCAAAATCCAGGACCCTGAAATCATGACCTGAGCCGAAGGCAGAGGCTTAACCGTCTGAGCCACCCAGGCGCCCAATACTCCATGTTCTTGGCAAGTTACTAGGTGATACGGTTCAGGCCACTCTAACAAATAACCCTAGACCCGGTGACTCAACCACAAACATTTGTTTTTCACAATTCCGGAGGGTGGCAAGTTCAAGGTTATGGAGCCTGCAGACCGGCACCTGGTGAGGACCTGCTCCCAGGTTTCAGGATGGCTTGCTCCGTGCCGTACCCTCTCGCGGAGGACTGCACAGTGGAAGCAAGCTCTCTTGTGAGTCTTTTAAGGGCACGGATACCTTAATTAATGAAATGGAACCCTCATGACCTCATCGAATCCTGGTCACTTCCCAAAGATCCAGCCTCCCAATACTGTTAAAGTACCTCCTTGCCCATCACGACTTGAGAAGCCATACTTGAGTTATACTAAAAGAGCATCAACTGAAAGTCAGAAGGCAAAGGTTCAAATCCAGACTCCCGTACGGAAGGGAAGGACAGCGAGCGAAGTGGGAAAGAGAGGCTCCGGCAGGACTTGTGAGTTCAACAGCAAGTACGCGCGTGTTTCTGGGTCTCCTTTGGGGCTGACGGACGATAGGAAGGGGGTGTCCCTCCAACACCCTTTGGCACTGCCACCTGCTCCAAGTTCCGGGGCTTTTAATGTCGGAGCCTTAGGTTTCCACCAAAGAACCCACGAGGGTAAACTAGGGGCTGGCTACTCTGGGCGCAGCCCCTAAGCAACCACCATCCGCAGATTCTGCATCTTCACAAGACCAGCCGCTGAGTCACGTGTGCATTCTAACTTGAGCAACAGTGCGCGAGATGCGCCAAGTTTCCTCCCCAGTGAGTCAGCCTTGGGAATTACAGAGAACCCAACCCCGGGATCGCAGAGCCCTACACTGGAACTCGTATCCCACTACCGTGTTATCTGTGTGCCATGGGAGAAATGCCTTGACTTCTTCACATCTGTCAAATCAGGGATATTAATACCTGCTTTCTGAGGCTGATGGGGTGATTACCAATTATAAAGCACCTACCACAATGCCTGGCCTGTAACAGGAACTCAGGACTTGTTAATTCTCCTGCCCTGCAGGATCTCTCCTGCACAACCAGTATTTCACAAGTCTGCAGATCTGACTTCCTGCCACACGCCCATGTCCGACGGCTGTTGCCCCCAACTAATGAAGATCATAAAGTATCCCATCTTGCAAAAGTCACATAACATTCTAAAAGCTAATAGTTATCAGGGGGCAGCAAGAGGGTATTGATCCAGACCTCGAAATGCAATAGCTCTCAGATATAAACCGGCTTCTCCCTCCACTACTGTCAGTCCAGCCGAGAGACAACAGAGCACGCATTTTTGTTTTCCTGAATTATCAAATTGATGCTCTTGCTTGGGGCCAAGATGTGTGTCTCCCTGGAGTGCTGTCTCAAAACAGGGCAATTGTCAACCCAATTACCTAGCACGTGTTTTTAGTCTTTCAAAGTAACCCTGAAGAGATCTGTTTATTCTTAAAGAGTTGTTAGGGGAGAGAAATGTCTCCCAAGATATCTTTTTAAATGCCGTTCCATTGTATTTTGAGGTGATGTGTTTTGTCTTTTACTGAGTATGTTATTATTCAAAAATGCTCACTTATCTTTACACTCTTCATTTGGAATTCAACTACATTGTGACTTTTCTGTAAATCTTTTATGAACAAGGTCTCTGGTGGGTCCTCCTTAATTGGTTAAGGATGATCAGCAGGGAGCACTGTCAAAGCTCCAGACGGTATTTCTTTTAAAAAATCATGGCACAAAACTTTTCCTGGGATAAGATGCCTGGATGCAGATAAAAACCAACCACGCTCTCCTGCCCACAACTACCACCTACGCCTGGCTTGTCAGAACAACAAGGACTTTCAAGTCCTCTTATTAGCAGTCACATTCTAGAGCGGCTTTGTTTTTTCAAAACTGAATTATTTGTGTTATGCCTCTGACAGAAGTGGTTGAAAGAAGGAAGGGGCTTGGAGATCGTTGCTAATAAAATATTCTTGTAGTGATTCTTCCATGAAAGACTCACAGGCGGTATCAAACACAAAAGTCTCTGAAGGGTTTCCTTCTGTCATCTTGCAAATCTAGACACAACTTCATTGCCCAGGGTGCAGGAGGAACCGTAACCACCCGCAGGCACCCAGTGGTGCTCGGATGCCAGTCCCTGCCCGCACCTCCCCCCACCCCCCAACCCCCTACCCCCGCTGGGTTATCTTCTATCACAGAGAGATGGTACTTGACCGTGTATTGACCTTCATTCAAAACCTTCCCTGTTCTCTTCCTTCTATTCCTTCCCTAGATTTGTGGAAGCATTTTCAATCCTTTCTAGTCATAGCACAGCACGCACAGATGTTTCCCAGGTTTGGCTGTGTACATCTTCGGAAGGCCCCAATGACTAGCAGGACTGTTACTCTGTTTATAATTAGAGGCATTTCTCAACACCGTATGAAACTTAGAAGTGGCATCACAGTCAATGGTAGCATGTATATTTTAATTGTAAAAGTTCTATGCTACCATACTTCTGCATTAACAGAGCTGTCTTACATTGCTCTTAAAATCATTTTTCAGGGCTGCCTGGGTGGCTCAGTCAGTGAAGCGTCTGCCTTCGGCTCAGGTCATGATCTCAGGGTCCTGGGATCGAGTCGCTAGTCAGGATCTCCTCTCAGCGGGGAGTCCACTTTCCTCTCTCTCTTTCCCTCTGTGCTCGCTCGCTCTCTCTCTTTCGCTCAAATAAATAAAATCTTTTAAAAACTAAAATCGTCTTTCTGAAAAACTAGTATTCAGAATCAAGATTAAATTAAAAATTAAAACCTGGGCAATGTTCTGCATGATTTCCCAAGGTCAATTCTGGGAAAGTAAGTGGATCCTACCATTGTTCTAAGTTAGACGCGATCCAGAAGATATACTTCCTGCTGTGGTGTTCATAGCAGGCATTCCAAACCTATTACAGCATCAGCAATTTCTCGATTCCCTATTACATTGGGTTTACCATGGTATTTCCCATTACGATTCTATTGGATATAACATCCCTCCTTTCTTTAAGATATTTTTTAAAAATTTTTTCCAACTTTGAGAAGTTTTTCTGCATTGGCGTAGCTGATCATCAGAATTACACTTAATCATGTTACTTCTAACGATGCCTGAATGTTATTCTGGAAGTTACAAGACACTTACAGATGTTGTTACATGTATTATTCTCAAACTTTCGAAAAACAGTTCACGTCGTTCGTATGTTCAGGAAATATAATAACCCCAGCACATCTAGATGTGTGTTTTCCCCAAACCTGCTTTCATTCGGGCCATTCCAAGTCAGTGGTTAATAAGGAGGGCTTTCCCACCACTCTGCCACATCAGAGAGAAATTTTCTACAGGGAATGGGGCCAGTGCTGTCCACTCGAAACGCAGAGGCCTTCCTGGGAGTCCCTTTTCCTTCTCTTTGAGATTCTGATCCGCTCCGGGAGAACGGCTCACGGGGTCAGGGATAGTTGAAAGGATGTGCACAGGGGACAATTTTTCTATGTCTCTTTCACCTAGGAGATTTTTCATAAGCCTGCTCAGAACCTCTCTGCTTGGTATGCAATACAGAAATAACGGGGTAAGTCTCTCATAAATTGAATTGATCTGACCACGGATTTGAAGTTACTGCCTTTCCCACTGAGTTAAAGCCAAATAGAGTTGCCTGCCCGGCCGGGCTTTGATCAGTAGCACGGTACTTTCCTCTCCCTGACTTAAATGCGTCCAGTCCCTAGCTCTGGTTTTATTTAATGTTCTTGTTCACTTCACTGGAAATGCTTTAACTCTGGCACCTGCTGGCTGTGAAAGTGATTAGGATTTCATGGGACCAGAGCGTTTCATTTCTAGTAAGACATACCACGGCCCATAAATTAATACAGGATTATGCTTCAGCATTTACTCCGCAGGCTTGTTTTGAACTGAAAAGGAAAGGCAATTGAAGGATGAAGAAGAAAGGAGATGATCAGATGAAAAGCGAACCATAGTACAAAACCTGACAGTGTGCATTAGCATAAGCACTTTCTTAGGAGGATGCCCAGAAACTTGGCCATTGTGCTCTGTTACCGCTGATAAGCATCATTCCTTCCTCTCAAAACCTGGCTCCCCTACATAGGGCGACTACGTTGCCCCCCGTCAGCCTGTATCTGGGGAATCCGAGATCCCTCCGTCAGCTGGCTGGGCCGGTATGGCCACCGGCCGGTGGAGCCCAGCCTCCCAGGCATTCCCGCCAAGGTACCAGATGTCGCGGACCCTCCAGGCCAGCACATCCCAAACAGAGGAAACTCTTTCCTCTCCTTTGGCCCCTTCTCTCTCTCTCTCAAAAGAAATAAATAAATCTTGGGGGGAAGGGGCGCCTGGGTGGCTCAGTGGGTTAAGCCTCTACCTTCGGCTCAGGTCATGATCCCAGGGGCCTGGGATCGAGTCCTGCATAGGGCTCTCTGCTCAGCGGGGAGCCTGCTTCTCCTCATCTCTCTCTCTGTCTCTCTGCCTATTTGTGATCTCTCTCTCTGTCAAATAAATAAATAAAATCTTTAAAAAAAAAATCCTGGGGGGAAAAAACAACACACCAAGTTTTGCATTACTTTGCTACACAGCAATAGACAAGGCAAAAGTCAATACAGATTTTGCAAAGGGAATACCTAAGAAACATATTGTAATGTAAGAGTTGGTCTCTCAGCCACATACCTACGTAGTGAAAACTCAAGAGAAAGGGCACTGAACTTCCTGGATATTTTTCCCATTTGTTGCACACAAATGGAAACGTTTATTCCAGTGGGAAACACGGTGAATGTAACGTTTCTCGAACTCCTACCATATGCCAGGCACTCTCTTAGGTCATACAGATGCGATGGAAAGTAAAAACCCAGAACGATTTTGCCTTCTTGGACCTTACAGTCAGATGGGGAAGCAAGACAGCATATCATTCCACAACACAATCTGCTAGGTTGATCAAAATAACTGCAAAATAGCACTCTGATAACTATACCAGACAAACGTGACCTCGCCTGAACGGCAACTAAGTTTCCCCAAAGACATGATACTTAGGTCAATATCATAATCCTAAATCGTGTTAACTACACAAAACGGAGTAGAGGTGCTGAGGAAAGAAGAATGTCCCAGGCTTTGGGAGATGGAACACTCGAGAAGCCGGGAGATGGGGTAGTGAGAGCATGATGAGAGAGGAAACTTGAGACTGTGCGCCTTTGCCAACCGCCCTACTAGCTTTCATTTTCATCTGAAGAGTCACTGAAGTGTTTGAAGCCAGAGACATGGGGAAAGAGAAGGACCTTGGCCTTAAGGTTGTGAGATTCCCGTCTGAAAAACTCATTTTGCATTTGTGGAACAAACAGTTGCTGGGAAGCGGGATGGCGTGACACAGAATGGAGGAAGAGGAAGGTTGGTGGTAACCAACGGTGGGGCAACAAAATGAAACATTCTCCCAATGCAGAAATCCTCTCCTTAAACGAAGCAGAGAAACTTAACCCTTTCATGATTGAGTAAGCATTAAACCGGAACGGGATGCACATCACAGGCAATCCGCTACGTGGTGGCAGAGGCGGGAAGTTCTCACTCACTCTTGTATACAGCCACCGAGCAGGTTCCCAGCCCCCAGCCATCAGTCCTCAGAGAACAAGACCTCCTGCATGGTTCCCCACCTCACGAGAAGATTCCAGTTGCGTGGAGCATAGCAAAAATCCTCGTAATGTTAACCAGGAGGCATGAGAGCCCAAACCATTCTGCCCACTGCATCTTGGTGGGATGGGGCAATATCCCTAGATGCGTCCCTCTTTTCTTGAAGATTTACTTATTTATTTGAGAGAGAGAGAGTGCACATGCAAGAGTGAGCTCAGAGGTGGGGAGCGGGCAGAGGGAGAGAATCTCAAGGAAACTCCCCCCTGCCCCGAGCACAGGGCCAGAAGTGTGGGGCTCAGTCCCCGACCCTGAGATCAGGACCTGAGCTGGAATCAAGAATCAGATGCGTAACCGAGCCACCGCAGTGTGCCGTGCACCCCTCTTCTGCAGTGGAAGGACCCCGTCGCCTTCTTACAGACGACAAATAAAGCAGTGGGGGTGGCCAGCTGCCAAACGATGCATAGACCTTAAGACAAAAGAACAGTCGTTGAGCCTCAAACAAAGATATATAACATATATTATATATCATATAGTAATATATGATAAGTGGGCTCCTTACCTCTCCGTAGGAAGTGTTCTAGCCCCAGACGCTTTCTCGTGCTGCATGAAGACTGTGCAGAGCCTGCGTCCGCCACAGCCCAGCAGATCCACCCCACGACGTGCGTGTTCTCGGGATAACCAACTAGTCCTCCAGTGAGAGGACTTGACAGCACCGTCGGTTACACACAGTTCCTCCCAACTTTACCAGGGAATTGGGGTGACCGGCCATGCTTGCAAATTGGCTTTATGCAAAGAAAACACAAGCTTCTCGTGTCTTTTTGACAAGAAGTCGTTTTGCAGTTTGGGCCAAGTCACCCCCGGAAGTTCTGGTCCTCCTTCCCACAGAAAGCTGGGGACAAGACGCTGTCTCTGTCGTTTCAAAGACAGGGTGCCCGGGGTCTTCAGGAAGACAGTCCCCCAGCACGCAACTCACAAAAGGCCCATCAAATTTTCAAAAGCCTTATACGCACCACAGAGAGAAGAGAAGAGAAGGTACTTACACGTTTCCCAAAGTGAATGCTCTGAGGAAAAGCGTGAGGAGTCTGTTCAAGGGGAGAATCGGGCCTCTTGTTTCACTTGTTCTCCTCACACCTGTTGGAAGGAAAAGAGAACGCATTTCTGAAAGGCTGGAGTGCTGAGGAAGAATAATATCCCTTGGCTTCAGGGTCACAGAAATCACTGAGGACTTTAGTGAAGATGTGACGAGGATGTTCGCCAGATGTTAGCGGGAGGTGACAGCCGCTCAGGAAGGGAAGGAGGAAGGACGCATCACCTCAGTCCCTAGTGAAGCTGCCTGTGGAGAGGAGAGGGGTCCCGGGAGAGGTGGGTCTGCGCCGAGCCTGGCTGCTCTTCCTGAAGAGGGGAGGTCCGTGAGGCTGGAGAAAGCCAGTGGGGAGGGCCCAGCAGTCAGGGAAGAGTGGAAGAGGCCGGGCAGAGAAGCAGTACTTGATGGTGGGAGCCATGGGCGGAAGTAAGGCAGGAGGGAATTCAAATCTCAGGGAGAAGGATTAGACCTTGCAAATGAACTTGTGGGCTGCCCTGTATCTTAGAAAGCCTCAAGAACTCTGATGAACAACTCTTTAAAGAGATGTAAGTTTTGTTGTAATTTAATTTGGAGGCTTTATTAGTCCTGAACCCAGGAAGAAGGAACATACAGTTCTGTTCCTGGTAGATGAGACTGCATTGTGTGACTGGAGGTCTCAGTCTTGGCTTCCCCATGAGAAGACTTACCTGGAGATCCGAGTTTGAATAATGACAGACAGAAGGAAAGTACCAAGCACAAAGCAGCTTTTTAAAGCAAAAGCACACCCTTAAGGTGGGAAAGCAGGCAGGCTCTGTAAGATGGATCCCACCCTAGGTGGTTTGGGGATGGCATATTATGGGGATTGGATATTATTGGGTCTCTCGGGGCTGGGAGGAGCTGAGAGGTACAGTGGGGTGGTGCCTACTGGAGGCTGCCTCCAGGCCACAGTGGGATACCTCCCACACATTGGAAGGGGGAGTTTGCACTGGAACCCAACATGGCCGCCTTTCTCCAAGGAGCTGGAGGTGGGTCTCTACTTATAATGCAAATGCATTACAATGAGTCTAGGGGTTTTCCTGGGGGTAGAGGTGGAAGAGGAGAAGTGCAGTGGTCTGTACCTGTGGCTCTCGATTTGTCAGGCCCAAGGTCTTGGAAGTCACAAGGTCAGGATGTTGGGTGCAACCCCTCGCCCCTGACTTTTTTTTTTTTTTAAGATTTTATTTATTTATTTGACAGACAGAGATTACAAGTAGGCAGAGAGGCAGCCAGAGAGAGAGGAGGAAGCAGGCTCTCTGCCGAGCATAGAGCCCAATGTGGGGCTCGATCCCAGGACCCTGGGATCATGACCTGAGCAGAAGGAAGAGGCTTTAACCCACTGAGCCACTCAGGCGCCCCCCTGCCCCTGACTTTTAATGGGCAGCTTATTCGTCACCATCCTTGCCTGGAACTCACAGCTCTGTCATCCCCCTCAAGGACTTGGGATCCTGCCTCAGACGTTCCTTCCACTGCTCATAACCTAGGCTCTATCTAACAATTCCATTAGTTGGACAGAGGGACTTTAATGAAGGGACTACTTACAGATGCCTGAGACAAGTGCAAACAAAGGAGTGAGGGATTGGCAGCGGGTGATACAGCGGTGGGGGAAATGGTGTTTCCGGAGCCCAGGAACACCGGGCTCCCGATACCAGAGCATGGAGTCGGGGCCCTGGTGGGAGCTTTGAACTGGAGAAGCAGGAGCTGAAGCCTGGGGGAAGCATGAATGAACACCGAGTTTCTCCTCTTGCCCTCCAATCTCTGCAGCTGTTTCCCATAGACAAGACACAGGGGGAGGAAAAGGAAAGTCTCAGTCTCCCCAAGGGGCACGCAGCTGAGGAGAGAACAGAAGTGGGGCGGGAAATGAACACAGGCTCTTATTACATCTGCAATCTTCAATTCACTGGAATTTTCTATGTGTCTCCCCTCTTTACACAGATAAGGGATCATTAAAACACAGCAGAAAGACTGCTGTGAAATAACCTTACTAGGGCAAGTATAAACAGAATAGATCTACTCTTCTAAATCCAAGAGCTTCATCATTCATGACTGATTTCTCTTGCTTAAGAGTTGATCTCATAGCAAATTCGAGTATACAATACAGTATTACGAATTAGAGTCTCTGTGTTGCACATTAGATCCCCAGAACTTATTCCTCTAACAAAGTAAAGTCTGGGGGCTCTTTTTAGATTGGGGGATAGAGGGAGAGAGAGAATCTCAAGCAGGCTCCATCCCACAACCCTGAGATCATGACCTGAGCCGAAAGCAAGAGCCCTACACTCAGCTGACTGAGCCATTTAGGAGCCCCCAAAGGAAGGTTTTTTAAAATGGTAGCTCTGTGAGGTGATGACTATGTTAAGTAACTTGATTGTGATAATCATTTCACGGTGTATATGCATGCCTATCACATCATATTATATGCCTTAAATATATACAATTTTTATTTGTCAGTTATATCTCAATAAAACTGGAAGAAAAAGTTGGGGGGAAAACAAACAACTCACCCCGCAGGGCAAAGGGAGTGTGCCAAAGCCTCCGAGGCTTCAGGGAGGCCACTGTTCTCGTCTTCCTCTTGCTCCTCTGATGCTTTTCAAATTTCTCCTCCTGTGCCTCTTCTTTGAAGGTCTGCCTTCTTCCAAGCTCTCTCCAGACCCTACTATCCTCTTCCACACTTGTCATCAGTTGTCTCATCCACTCGTTTGGCTCCACGTTGAACTACAGACTGATGACTCTCGAGCTGTTTCTCCCGCCATCCATCTCTCTCTCTATCTCTGAAACTTGGACTCGGAGATCACAGTGCCAACTGGAAAGCTCCACTGGGTTATTCAACAATCATCCCAAGCTCATCACATACAAATGGAACTCCTTGTTCTCATCAAATGTGCTCCTTCCTCCGTGTTTCCTGTCTCAGGAGATGGTGCCATCATTCACCCAGTTGTTCAAGACCTTGACATTCTCTTGTCCATCACCAGACATAAAATCAATCACAGAGTCCAATTTACCTCTGGAATAGGTCACATCCATCCATGTCTCTCCTGACCGGCACCGACTGGCAATCCCTTAGACTGGCCAACACTTTTGCTCATGGAGATTATTCCAACAGATCCCTAGATCTTCTAACTTCTACTCATGGCCCTTTTAAGATCCATTCTCAAAAAATTCAGCCAGAGTGAGTTACTATAGCCCGAATGTGATAACAAATATAATTATTTCATAATGACATTGGTGTTAAGATAGAGTGCTAATCATGAACACGGTTGAAAATGTGTCATGATATAGGGGCACAATTTCGCTGTTGACTAGTATCTTCCCAGTTCTGATGTAATGCTTCCAACTTAGGAGGAAATCAATAGATACTTTCATATAAAAGAGGAAGGAAGGAAGCCATAAAACTGATGTGGAACAGTCTCTGGTCATCAGGGGATTTTGCAAAAGTAGTGGATGCTGCCCTAATTGACACTTGATGAGAGTGGTTGAAATCTTGAAGGGCAGCGGAGGGCGGGGCCAGGAGGCGGGAGGTGGGGGCGGGGGGGCAAGCTTGCTAACTACTCCGGGTACTTACAGGACAATAGATCTTGCTTTCTCGAGCTTGAAGTTGGAGGTAGAATTAATTACATTAAAGCTTTAATAATAGAAATACACTTATTAGTGACAACAAATGGTCTCTTTACATGACAATTAAGGAGTAAGAGGTGAGAGGCTGAGAACCAATCTGTGATAATTCACCATTCAGGTGTTTGTGCAAGGATGACAGGTAGCACGGTGCTGTCTTAACAATAGGCAAGATTCTGCCCCCAGCCTTTAAAACTCTAAAATAGTAAATTTTATGTTTCCTTGTAAAACACACACACACACACACACACATAAACAACAACAACAACAAAAAACCCAAGACTTTTCCTGGATTTTTTTTTGCCCTGTAAGTACTTGAGTATCAAACTAGAAAATAAAGGAATCTGAACCTACTCTTTTACTCCTGGACTTTTTTTTTTTTTTTTTTAAGATTTTTATTTATTTATTTGACAGAGAGAAATCACAAGTAGTTGGAGAGGCAGGCAGAGAAAGAGAGAGGGAAGCAGGCTCCCTGCTGAGCAGAGAGCCCGATGCGGGACTCGATCCCAGGACCCTGAGACCATGACCTGAGCCGAAGGCAGCGGCTTAACCACTGAGCCACCCAGGCGCCCCACTCCTGGACTTTTATGAATCAACTTCAGAATCGAACTATATCTCCCCTTGCTCAGCTGGGTAGGAAACAGCCAAGGTGGGATGGGGTGAAGGTCAGGATCATTCCCCTGCTGCCAGGTCTCACCACGCCTGCCGTGTTCTTCACCTTCCTACAAGGGAATTTCTTCACAAGGTGGCTGCTAGCTCAGGGGGTGTTGAGAAACTTTATCTCCAGTGAGAGGCTATCCTTCAACTTTGGAAAGGCATGTGCAACGTGTTGGTAAGGTAAGTAATGTTCCCAAGCCAGGGACTTCCTATCCAGAAAGAGAGAGAGAAAAGAAGAAAAAATATCTGGTGGGGATCGTCCTTTGCAAAATAATTATACCTTCAAAGATTCACTTCCTGACATGGCATAAACAGAAATACAATGTTAATTCAGATTTTTTTTTTTCCTTGTTTGCTCTTCTACCCAAGGAGATTTCTGTAATTGGTATGTTTGTTTCTGTCTAATGTCTAGGAATCTTTGCTTCAGAGCATAAGGAAGATGGTGGCGTGTGAATATTGCTGGGTTAAGATTTTCCCCGGGTCGGTTTTGCTCCCTGATGAACACTGTAGCCAAGGGACGTTGTCTTTTGGAGACCCATTTGAAAATCATTGTCCATTCTTGCCCTTGAAATCACTTTCCTCAAACTTTCCCTCTGCTAGACCAAAGTCCTGGCTTTTACACTTGCGCTTAGCTGAATTTATTGGATAGTCTCCTCTCCCGCGGTGTATCACATCCTGACTGCGAGGCTGGGGCAGGGAATATGTCACATTTTTCTTTCCTACAACTTCCATTCAAGTTAGCTATGAAAGCACATTATGCCACCGAGTGCCAGATGTGGCGGGTTCTTAGGGCTTTGTGAATAGATTTGCCATTTTTTATTCGGGTTGCTGAGTCAGGAAATTGACATTCTACTGTTGTGCTTTTAAAAGTATTTGCTATAACTTCATTTTTTTCTCCCTCTGACAGTGGAAGCAGTTGAAGCAGAAAAAGGTGGATTAGCTTTCTTGATTCCAATTATCTTCCCTGTAGTATATTGCTGATACGCTGCCGTGTCAGGTAACTTATGCGAAGTAGAAGAAAATGTCACCTCGTAAACGTGACAGTGTTTGAGGGAAGGCTTGAAAGGTATTTCTTGTCATTGATGGGTCTCCAAGAACTTTTTTCAGACAGGTAGAATTGTTTTGAAATATTCGAATTTGTTGTTTTTTTTTTCCCCTACTCAAATTTGCTGAGAGATTACCATGCAAATGTCAACTTTTGTTTTTAGAAAAGATATAAATTGAGATGGTTTGCGAAGTGCGCTACTTGACTTTATTCCACATTTGAGTGGGAGACTGAAGGGCGTTCTTCATGGTGGTGAAACTTCTTTCTCTGTTTTCTTTTTCTTTTCTTTTTTTTTTTTCCCCCCATTGGTCAGAGACTAGGTCATATCTCACAAAGTCCAGCTTCTTACTGCCTTACAGAGAGATCTGAGACAGCGGCTGGTTAATACCTGGTGACAGTGTGTGTCTCTGTGTTTACGTGGCTGTGTCTGGAGGTGAGGAGAGAAGGCTCCGTGCCCGTGTGTACTCCTTCAAAGCCCTTTGATTAGAAGAACTGCCTGCAGTCTCTGACCATCTGGCCAGGTTGGGTTTAGTTTTATTGGTGTCGGAAGAGCTTATTATGACGTTTTACATGTACAACTTTTCTTTTTTTTTTTAATCTTTTTTTTTAATTTAATTTATTTATTTGAGAGAGAATGAGTGAGAGAGAGCATGAGAGAGGAGAAGATCAGAGGGAGAAGCAGACTCCCCAAGGAGCTGGGAGCCCGATGCGGGACTCGATCCTGGAAGTCCGGGATCATGACTTGAGCTGAAGGCAGTCGCTCAACCAACTGAGCTACCCAGGCGCCCTCTTTCATTTTTTTTTAATGTTATTTATTTATTTGACAGAGAGAGATCACAAGTAGGCAGAGAGGCAGGCACGGGGTGGGGAGTAGGTTCCCTGCTGAGCAGAGAACCCGATGCAGGACTCGATCCCAGGACTCTGAGATCATGACCCGAGCTGAAGGCAGAGGCTTAACCCTCTGAGCCACCCAGGTGCCCCCCTCTTTAAAAAAAAAAATTATTTATTTATTTTACAGAGAGAGAGAGATCGATCACAAGTAGGCAGAGAGGCAGGCATAGAGAGAGGGGGAAGCAGGCTCCTCACTAAGCAGAGAGCCCAATATGGGGCTCGATCTCAGGACGCTGAGATCATGACCTGAGCCGAAGGCAGAGGCTTAATCCACTGAGCCACCCAGCGCCCTAAATGTACAACTTTTCTTATTTTTCCTGATGAATCACGTTTATCCCCTTACCTCGCTGAGAGTTTGGATCACAGGTAAAAGAGAAAGGGCCGCCCGGGTTTCTGAGATGAGGACACAGCCCTGCAAGCTTTGTGCCAGGAAGAAAGTGCTTCCAGAAGTCTGAGCAGAGAGGATCCTGGCGATGACTTCGTGGACGTGGCAGAAGGACTCAGGGAATTCACCATGAGTTCTCTGCCTCGCAGACTTTCTCCCCACGTCTTTGTGTGACGTCAGGACATCCGTGGGACAGAAAACCGTTAGACAAAGTGTGGCAGTTTAAGCTGGGGCTCTCTGCTGATTCCTCACAGAATGAAAAGTAAAGACAACAAATGTTTCTGAACAGCCACAGCAGATCATGGCTTCCATGAGACAGCACTGAAGTTAGCTTGATTTGTTCATCTTCTTCCATCAAAAAACTTCTGGGGGTGCCTGGGTGGCTCAGTGGTTAAGCCTCTGCCTTCGGCTCGGGTCATGATCTCAGGGTCCTGGGATCGAGACCCGCATCGGGCTCTCTGCTCAGTCTGGAGCCTGCATCCTCCTCTCTCTCTGCCTGCCTCTCTGCCTACTTGTGATCTGTCCGTCAAATAAATGAATAAAAATTTTAAAAACACCCAAAAAACTTCTGAATCCTTTCCAGCACCATATTGAACTCTTTTTTTTTTTCTTGACAGAAGTATTCCTGCAAACATAAATCATCTTGGGCCCTGATTCTCATTTAGTTGATCACTAGCATTTCAGTACAAGCACAACATTTACAAGTGAGGCTCCTGACTGTCCTTCCTTTTAATATTTACTTGGTCTGGGACGATGACCTCCAGTCCCCAGTGTCGTTCAGCTCCGTCCTTAAGCATCGCCAGAAAAAGAAACCTCCCTTGATCGTTCTCAAGTCGTCTCCCTATTTTCAGCCCGGCCTCCTCAATCGAGCGAGCAATCAGCGGGGCTTTCAGTGGAATCACAGGGAACATAGAGCAATTTCATCGCTCAGGTTAAGGGAACAGAAATGGGAGATGATGCCGGTGAGTAGAAGAAAACAGAACGGAAAGCCAATGGTACTTCTTCTAATATTTGAAACAGACCTGGGGGGAAAAAGGAGATAAATAGGGAAAAGAAAGCAAGCTTGCAGAACACCGAGAAAATGTAACTTTTTCTATATATGTTCGGTGACATTTCCCCCTAAAAACACCCTTGTCTGTCCTTCACAACACACCTCGGGCTCCGAGTAACCAGGTTTGATCTGCAAGATGAATTAAGAAAACCCTAGGGACACAGAGAGAAACAGACGGTTGTCTGCAGAGAGATGGATTACAGCTCCAACTTGCAAATGTGCAGCTCCTTTCTAGGTCAGCTCCTGTGCAAGCAGGACTCACTGGCTCCCCAGTTCTCCCTTTAGGAAGTCTGTTTCTCTGGAAACTACGAAATGAGTAGGAATTGAGGAACAGTTGAGGGAGAGGAGTAAACGGGCGTATGTATTTATTAGAAATAATACTAGAAAAAAAAATAGATGTGTTCTTTGGGAACTGATGGTAAGAGGGGTATGTGAACATTTTCCTGGGAACGTTTGCTAGAATTCTGCCCAGGTTCAGAGAGGTCGACTCATCCATCCTTGTGTAACCCCACAATTTCATGGGACCAAGCCCATGCACCGAACAGAAGAGGTTTGCTTTATTTTCCGAAATTGACCTTATACAATGAAGGCCTCCTTTTAGAAAGGAGAGTCTGGAGGCCTGCATGTCCCTGGGCTCCTGCCATCATTCTCTGTGTATTTATCGGACCGGAATATGCACAGCCCGTCACACCTCCGTGCCACATGGCTGTGAGCAAACATGACACCCGTGATACAGGGGGAGGGGAGGCTGAAGGGGAAATGCTTTAGGAACCCAGTGCAGGGCTCAAGTATCCAAGCCCGGCCAGAAATGACACTCCCTATGCTCAGGAACATCGACTGTGGTTTTTGCCTTCGTGCCTTAAGAGAGAGGAGGCGCATGTACAGGGACGAGAGACTCACTGCCTCGGTCACCACCTGCACGAATGTTAGACGGGCACTATCACCAGGATGACAGGTAAGTCAGAGCATCTCTCCTTTGTCCTATGCAATGTTCGAGTCTAAACAATGGTGACTGCCTGCTCGCGGGGCCAGAGAAACACACCCTCCTCCTCCAAGCAGCCTTTCAGGCCGGTGAGGGGTGTTCAAGGGGCCGCCCCGTTTCCCCGCACAGCAAGACTCCTCATTGCACAGAACAGGAAATTTCGCTAAATCTATTTATAATCCCCAGAAACACAGTCTGAAGAATGCGGCCTTCGTCTCTCGAAAGACCTTAGTAAATGTCAGTGATTTAGAAAGTACACTCCAATGGCACATCAAGGACCGTGCTTGCAAGAAACAGCTCATTTGCAATCCGAGGAAGAGTCCGGAAGAAAATGTGGGATGGCAGCTTTAAAGACATCCTACCAGTGGATTCTTGATAGGATTGATGTTAAAAAGTTCCAGCATTAATGATATTTATCACAATAGCACAATATGGAAGCATCAAGGTCACTTTCCAAATAGCATGTTGCTTTCCAGAAGTGTAAATATGACTGAGTGTCTAGAAACTGCCTAACAGTGGTGTTATCATAAATTCTGATGATAAATGACTTTCGGGCAGTCCTAAACATCCTACAATGGGCTCTAATAATACTGAGGGAACATTTTATGATGAATACAAATCACCCCTAAACCCCATCATACATCAAGCTGAGTAATATCACAATGAGAGGGGAAAGAAAATGAAACTTTAAATAGGCGTACGCTTTTACGGACTTTGATTGGATTTGTATTCGTTCTACCCACTCCCTCAATCCAACAATAAATACTATATGGAAAATAAGAAAATATCTTAAATAGAAGAAAAATCTTAAATCTCTCTTTGAAAATTTGATTTGGAAAAAATACCCAATATAACATCACTATTGTAAGATATTCGCATTTTAATTTTTACTTACTAAGTCTAATATAATGACACTGCTTTACAACGTGCCCCCTTCTGAAAGGATTTTTATATGTATGCTCACTTAAAACTTGTAATAATTTTAATGAATAGATATTCTGATTTTATAAGCAAAGGAACCATGCCACTAAAATGACATTTGGCTAGCTCACAAGGTTAAGGAATGAAAAAACCATGAGTAGGAACTTTGGTTCTGTGGAAATTGTGCATTAGCCTTATGGACTATCTGAGATGCACATGAATTAACGTGGGGGCTGCTGTCCTAGTTAACATTGCTGTGTAGAAAATGAACCCCAAGCTTTATTCTGCTCATGACTTTGTGCGTCAGGAACCTGGGAAGGGCTGGGAAGGGCTGGGCAGCTCTCATCGGAGAGCTCGCGAGCACCATGGTCTAGACATCCACTGGGGCTAGTCATCTGGAGGCTCCCTGGGTGAGGTGTCCCAGAGGGTCCCTCTGGTGGCTGCACAGGGCACTGGCTATTGCCTGGGAGTTCACCTGGGGTTCGCTCTCTGATCCCCCAAGAGGTGCCTCTCCCCCATGGTATTTCAGTGTAGCAGGACGGCTCCCAGGAAGTCCAACTTCCCTCAAAAAGAGCATCTGAAAGGGACGGGGCAGGAGGCACAACCTTTCGTGATCTAACCAGGGAAATAACATGGTGCGTCTTTCAGTACCTTCGTTAAAGGGGTCCCAGGCCCTTTCCCATGTCAGGAGGATGAAATACCTTGCAGCCTTTTATTTTAAACCAATGCAGTCTTCAAGGTCACTCTTTCCCTCTGATTTCATTTGAGCCAAATATATCTTACCTATGCTTATGATAAATTTTCTATTAAAACTAAAAAAAAAGGAGCACCTGGGTGGCTCAGTGGGTTAAAGTCTCTGCTTTCAGTTCAGATCATGATCCCAGGGTCCTGGGATGGAGCCCTGCATCGGGCTCTCTGCTCAGCGGGGAGCCTGCTTCCCCCTCTCTCTCTCTACCGCCTCTCTGCCTGCTTGTGATCTCTCTCTCCCTCTGTCAAATCAATAAAACCTTTTAAAAATTTAAAAAAAAAACATAAAAAAATTGTTTTTTCAAAGCTACTAAACCAGTCTCTGTACAGGTAAGCTAAGTTCTGGGTGATTCCATCCAGTAATTTTAAGATAAGAGACTTGCTTAATTTGCTTTTATGTTCCAAATAAAACAGATTTTCATTAAGAAAAGGCCACGCTAAAATCAGCCAAGTCCACACAGAGTAAGAAGAGAAGAAAATGCTAATTCCAAAAAGAAGAGAAAACAGGATCACAAAGCTGGCTCTCAGTAACTCTTGTCGCTCAGTAAGTCAACCTGCTGCTTTCCTGCGGTTTATAACATCATTGATTTCTAAATTAATAACAGTTCAGTACTTTCTTCTAAAACTGAATAGAAAGAGCGTAGCTCGCCTGGCTGCGTTTACAGCATTCCCTTAACCGATGGTCCTATGCGGGGGAATTAGCAGATTGCCTGTCTCTGTATGTTCTTGGAATGATTCACATCTTCCAGACAATGGTGTGCACCCACCACAGGCTGCACCGTGTGTCAGTCATTTCTTAATTTCAGCCAAGCTGAACTCATGGTTATGAGTTCAAGCCCTGCATCGGGCCCCGACGCTGGGCATGGAGAGCCTATTTAAACATAACTAACTAAATAAATAAATAACCTGATTGATTCCTCCAAGTGAAACGTTGAGCAAAACGTTGATTCAGAGAATCTGGAGAGCATGAAGGTTATTTATACGTGCTCCGTGTCCTAAGTGACTCTGTGAGTTTTGCTCTCCTTTATATTTTTGGTGATCTCTTAAAAGCAGGTGTTGGAAAAATGGATTATTATGTGACTCTAAAGTTGATTCTATTTGAGTGAGTGTTAAGTTTGAGTCCACAAACCCCTGTGTGCTGAGAAATGTTATTTGCTTGAAGACAAATTAAATGAGTCTGAGCCCCATTTTGACAGCCTGGAGCTGAATCCCATTTTAGTCTTGATTTGGGTCCTTCTGTTCCAAGGTCCTCAGGGCGCCTGGGGTGTATGCAGACTCACCCAGAGCTGAACAGATGGGAAGCCCTTTGTCACCCATCCGCCAGATGCCGCAAGTGTGCTCGTGTTCCAGAACCACATGATCCCCCAAGGGTCAGCTTTGTGGCTGCTGAGCCACCCATGGAGTCTGACAAACCTGAGTCCCCTGTGACTCGAGTCCAGTCTCGCCAGGCTCACCCTGTGGCTGTCCCCTTCCAGGACACAATGCTCAGCTCTGGTCTCCCTGCCCCGGCACGGATCGCTCGGGGGGCTCGGGGTTCCTGACGTCAAAGGCCAGGAGGGAAGATGGCCGGCGGAGCAGGCCCACTCTGTCCCCTGCACACCTGTCCCGGACACCAGGCACACAGAGGCCTGGCCACCTGCTTGGAAAAGCAGGTATGAGGCCTCCCAGAAAGCAAGATCTAACCAGTTCTTTCCCAACACCCATTTTGGAGTTTTTACAGCTTTAAGATGGAAATGATTTTTTTCCCTCCCCCAAGGATTGAGCCTCAGTCTACCTCCCAGTTGTGAATTACTCGAGGCAGATGAATATGCACTGCCTAATTACTAGAGTTCAGATACTCGGTTCAGAGATTTTCTCTTAGTCCAGACTGTCCTGGCCCTATCTTTCCTATAGGAGCGAGTCCCGCACAATTTCTGGCTTCCTCTGATCTGTACACTTGGGACTCTCATTAGTTTGTTGGCGTCCTGGCCTGCAGGGAGTAGAGCTAAACATCTTCTTGATTCAGCATTTTGGTCATAGTGGTAAAGATGTAATGTCTGAGCACATACTGCATGATTTCAGTAGGAAGATGATAATGCCCTCGAAAATAATTTTGTGTTTGGTCCCTCAGCTTATTTTCTTTAGGAATCACTGCAGAAGTGTACTTCACGCTGCTCTACTCCCTTATCTGCCAGCTCCGTCCTTGTAAATGGCCCCTAACTCTGTAACCGACACAGCGCTCAGCCTGCGCGTGGAGTCTCTGCTTACTCCTTCCTCACTGACCACATTGAAACTCTACTTCTCGGGCACCTGGGGGGCTCTGCCAGTTAAGCCTCTGCCTTTGGCTCCGGTCATGATCTCGGGGTCCTGGGATCGAGCCCCGCATCCAGCTCTCTGCTCAGCAGGGAGCCTGCTTCTCCCTCTCCCCCTGCTTGTGCTCGTGCTCTCTGTCGAATAAATACATAGAATCTTCAAAAACAAAAAAGTAAATAAACCCTATTTTTCTACATTTTCCCCGTCGGCCCTCTCTTGAGGTCATCCCTCTGTGTCCGTCTTCCCTGCTGTGGGGTTAGTGGAGTCCACCGTCCCCCCCCGCCCCCCCCCCCCCCGTGTCTGGGGCGGAGTCATGGCTTCTCTCCTCCCTCCAGATCTCATTTCTTTCCAGCACATGGTCCTCAGAGCAGGCGGGTCTGGCTTACCAACACGCATATTCGATCGGGGCCTTTCCCTACCCAACACCCCGAGGCATCTCACTGCCCTCCCCGGGAAAGTCTTCCCCGCCTTAAGTGACTTAGAAGGCGCACAGGATGTCCTGGTCACTCCCCTACCACTGATCACTCTCTCCTGCAAGTCCTTGTTCACCTGCCATTTCTTGCCCAGCGGGCTGTGGAGCCACGGCCTCATCACTGCCTCGTCACTGCCTGTCACTACCTCGTCACCGCCCATCACTGCCCGACACCGCCCGTCACTGCCCGCAGCATCCTGAGCATGAAACATAGTGAACAGCTGATGCTTGGTATTTGTGGCAGAGAATGAAAGAAGGAATGAACTCTAAAGTCCATTCCTAAAAGTCATATTTTTAAGCCACTAAGGTGACATAAAATCAGTGCTGTAAAAGTAGAGTAGAGTAGTTGAAAAGTTGAAACCAGAATTTTATTTATTTATTTATTTATTTGAGATTTCATTTATTTGTAAGAGAGAGATCACAAGCAGGGAGAGCAGCAGAGGAGGGGGGAAGCAGAACCCCCACTGAGCAGAGAGCCTGATGCGGGGCTCGACCCCAGGATCCCGGGATCATGACCTGAACTGAAGGCAGAGGCTTAGCCCCCTGAGCCACCCGGGTGCCCCAAAGCTGGAATTCTGACATGAGCTGTGACAGCAGCGTGGCCTGACTCCAGAGCCATTTGACATGAGTGTTGAGTGCGGAGCCTGGAACCAGATCAGCTGCTTTGAAGTCTTGCTTCTGCCTCTGAGCTTGGAAAAGTTATTTAACCTCTATAGGCTTCCTTTTTCTCCTCTGGAAAATGGGAATAATAAAACCTCTACTTCCTAGGGTTATGGGGATAATTAAAAGATTAACATCTTAAAAAATTGTAGGATAGCCCTATGTACATAGTAAGTACTATGTGGGTGTGAACTATTATTTTTCAAGTAAGATAGCTTTCAATATCCGAAGGTAGGGAAGCAGACACTTAAGTTTCGAAATCCCCATATATAGCATGTGTTCACATGTAATAGTTTCAATATCTAAAAGTATACTTTGTCCCAGTAAGCTTGGAAGAACAAATGGAAAGAAGTAACGGTTTTAAAAGAAGCTCCATGGGGTGCCTGGGTTGCTCAGTAGGTTAAAGCCTCTGCCTTCGGCTCAAGTCATGGTGCCGGGGTCCTGGGATCGAGCCCCACATCCAGCTCTCTGCTCAGTGGGAAGCCTGCTTCCTCCTCTCTCTCTCTCTCTCTGTCTGCCTCTCCACCTACTTGAGATCTCTGTCTGTCAAATAAATAAATAAAATCTTAAAAAAAAAAAAAAAAAAGCAGCTCCAGACTCATGCATGACTTTGGTTGAATCAAGAGCTCAGCGTTATTTGTAACGTCTTCATTGCCTTCATTCAAGAAGGTAGCCACAGATCTAGTGAGAGAATTATGTCACCCGCTTATGTGTAAGTTGATGTGAAATAATGAGGCAGCAAGCAGGAAGCTATTAACCCTTCTTGCCAAATGAGGTGAGTACCCGATAATGAATGGCAGGAGAATATTTTAGAAAAAAAAAATTTTTTTTCTTTTCCTAGGATATCCAGTCTCTCAGGCAACAAACTGCCTACAAGGTAAGTCCTCCTCAAACAAAACCGTATCTAAAACCCCTTCTCATCCCAGAAGCAAGAGAGTCCCAGAGTCCTTGTTAGAAAGGCAATCACAGAAAATGCTGTGAGAAAGGGAATATGATCGTGTGTTTGAACATTAGAAGGAAAAACCTGGGAAAACAAGGACTTTCTTATATCTGTACAGTGCAAGTGAAAAGGTGATTACTTCAAATATCCAGGGAATGTAAATATGTCTCCAGAGCCAATTCAGAACTGTCAGAACAGATCATCCAGAGACCAGAGGACTGGCTCCAGCGTAATGGAGAAGCAAAAGGAAAGCAGGCCTTCATGCCTACATGCGTGCACTTAACCACCCGTCTGCAGGGCAGCTCCTCGTGGTGTCCTTCTAGGATAGCTCTGTCTCTCAGGGATCTTCTACTGTCACTCCTTCCCTCCCTTTCTCAGTTTTCAATGGGAATTTTTCAGTGGAAATGCAGAACCTGTGGACGACAAATCTATTGGAAAGACCCAAAAAAAATGGAAGGAGGAAGAGCGTTGCCGAAGCCAACACGATCCCAAAAGCTTATTGTGCCAAGTAGGTACTTTGTCTTGGTCCATCGAATACTCATAAAAGTCAGCCGTGGGATGTATTACAGAAATTTGACAAGGATCAGTCATTCTAAGCTAAAAGTATGAGTAAGAAGAGGGAGCACTGCACACTTACAGTCATGACTTGTAATGAAAGACTTTATCCGCATCATACTGGCGAACTCTTTCCTTTAGGTAAGAATAATTGGGGCGGGATAAATGGCAGTGGGCTTGAATCCGGGCATTGAACAGAAATCCTGGCTGGAAGTCTCTGTGGGTGAAGCCACAGTGTAAACGGAATCAATGTCCTCTTGGAGAGTGAATACCTTTTAAAAAAATCTATCACTTGGTTACTCAAGGTGAAGAAACAGACCATGATAAAATACAGGTCTTGTAATGCAGCGTCAATAATCAGCAGGAAATCCATATGCTATTTGGAAACACCCTAAAGCAAACCTAGGAAAAGTGTGTGGGGTGAAGCAGAAAGAAAGACCCGGCGCTTCCGGCCTCGCCCACTTCCCACTCCCACCTTCCTCCGGCCTCCCGCGGCCTCCCTGTGTCTCGTTTCTCAACCACCCATCACCGGCACTTCTTCCCCAACCTTCTACATTCAGAAACTCACAGACAGCACAACATCTGGCAAGTAATAGGCTAGAATTGTCAAAATACATCTTTCCAAAGATGGTCATTTTTTTTTCCTAAATGACAACCCCAAGCCCATATACTGTGGAAGGTTAGGGATGAACTAGAAATCTCGAAGGCTAAACATAATTTGAGGCATATTAATATTATCCCAAGCTCTCTGGTGGAACATCTTGGAGTTCTTTTTAATTCTTTTATTCTCCAGTCCCTAGCTCTCCTTCTTCTATCTAATTGCCCCACATGGAGACTGTGAGAACCACGACTTTGGAGCACCCCCTACAAACCCTGATGAGTAAATTTTCTTGAATCCTGCAAACTTCCAGTAAGGTAGACAGCACAGCCCTCATTACTAAGGTTGAAAGACTGCCAGAGATCCACCTAAGGCCACAGAGCTAGCAAGTGCCAAGAATCATCTTAACCCATCTTCATTATAACCCATTTTCTCCCCCAAGATGGCCTCATCACCCTTACCCTTCCAGAGCTCGACTTCTTTTAGACTCATCTCCCTTCAACATGACATTCACAAGCGGCTCCAAGATAATTTTCCCAGACAACGCTTTTGGATCACAAATCTGTTGTGAACTCTGTTTGATCTTATTTTCTGAACAATACTGTAGTGGATGGGGAAGAAGGTCCAAAGGAAATTAAAGAAATCAAGAGAAAGGAGGGACAACAGTGTAATAACAACAGACTAAGTGAGTTAGGACTATGGGAAGTCGAGGCCAAGAAGAGATGCGGCCACCAACGATGTCAGAGGCCAAGCGAGCGAACTCAGAAAAAGGCAGCAAGTCGGAAAAATTCACGAAGCTGAAAGAAGTGTTGTGTGGAGAACTCTGACAGAAAGAGCAGTTTAAGAGAATGAATAATAGACTTCTGGAAAATTCTGCTCTCTGAGATGCTAAGTATAAAACACATAACTGACTTTAAGATGGCTTTGGATAACTTACAGACAATAACCTGTGCATACAGGAAACTTCTGCTCTTTGGATTACACTTTCTTTCTTTCGAGTCTAAGATCACCGATGACAGTGACTCTCCTTTTTCTTAGAGGACACTCTGCGGCGATGGTGAGAGACAGAATCACAGACGGAATGGTTAAGCATCTCACTCTGCAGGGAAAGGCCACGTAGCCCGGTTCCAGCTCTGACTCTGCTGCTCACTAATTCGGTCCATTGTTTTTCCTAAGCTTGAAGGTCAATCTCTGGAAATTGAGGGAAAGGACACTTCTCCCTCAGAGCTTGATTGTGAAAATGAAGAAAAGATATCCACGTTTGACACCACTCCTGCGACACAGTAAGTCTGAGTAATGGCTAGAATCCATGCCTCTTCCCTTCTAAATAAGAAAGCAGGAAAGGGAGAAGAAAACAAGAAAGCAGGAAAGGGAGAAGGAAGGAAGAGACGGAGAAACAAGTAATACGGAGGGAAAGAAGTGATTTTTAAAAAATAGAAATAAGCCTGGGTATTTCAAAGGAGAACTCTGTAGCCACGTCAAACACGCTGAACGTCAAAATTGCTCCATTAACATGAGTGGCGCGTGTGAAAAATTAAATTAGTAGAAATGAGTGAAACAGATAGTTACCAAATAATCCGACAAGTTAACGAATCATTAGGTAACTGTTGGCAAGGAAGAAAAGACAGCAAAGTGCAAAATTACGTGCCGATGCAACTTTTCCCCCAGAGAAATTCCCAGGCGGCACCCAGCAGCCTCAGAGCCACCACGCCGTGAGCTCAAGTTCACGGGCTCGTCTGGGAGGCTGCGGTCCGGGAGCGAGAACGGAAGACGGCCGGCAATGAGGCCCAAGAGGACGTCTGAGAAGGGCCACAGGACTGGGCTTGGGCGGCCCGACTTCCCCAGCTCATAAAGGTTTGATGGACTGATAGTGTAAATAATTTACTCGAAACCTAACTTTAGACAGAAGAGTGAAAATAACGATAATAAATAAGAGAAAAGCAGATACTATGAAGTCCGTTAAACTTCAGGCCTGACCTCTGACCAGCGCTCCAAAAGCACCCAGAGAGTTAATTTAGCAAATTTCAATGGAAACTTTAACTGCTTCACGGTCAATAAGGCTGTGAAGTTGTTCCCTGTAGCGCCTCTGAAAGACAACTGTGGAAAACCAGTAAAGCTTGAGACATTTATTTCCAGCCATTTCCTTTGCCTGCCTGCGATTCCCCTTCATGTCATCAATCTCTTGATATACTCTTAAAAAAATCATTATCCTCTTCTTCTGACCTGGAGGGATTCTTTCCTCCTCTTTCTGACTCGGAGCAGCAGCCACTCTTTGGTGTTAAATCAGACAACTTGATAACAGCTCAGAACTCCAATCTGTAGGAAGGGAGAAAAATACTTCTTCCCCCCGATTCCCATCTTAAGTTCCGCATAGTAAAGTGTTCAAATGCTGTCTTGTGAATAGTTGAATCAGCGACGCGCGAGGGCTGGTGCACGGTGCCCAGAAGCTGGAAACAAGGATTTTTGACATCAGCTCCCTTAGTGCCGTTCGTCATCTGAGACTCTCGGCCTTTCATGTTTTTTTAAGGAAGGCATGAAAGCGTGGGCTCCGATGCGAGAGGGTTAGCCTAAAAAACAGTAGGTTATCTTTAAAAGCATTCGACATTTTTCATAGGAAAAGATGTCCTAAACAGAAAACTTTATTTTTAGAAAACAGTGAAGTTTTTCTTTATGATCTAGTTTGTATTAGAACATTCTGTCACTTATAGATATTTATGACGTAATTCGTGTCAGTAAGTTTCAAACTCTTTGGGCCCATGAGGCCAGATTTATTTATCCCAACCACAGTAATTCAAAATCCAGCAAAGTGCTATGAATAAGAGGGACTTTGATACATTGTGATGATTTTATTTGCTTATTAGCAAATTAAAAACACTGTGGGTTCTTTCCCTAAGAACAAAATCATGTAGTAACCGGTAATTATCTTGAAACCATAAAGTACTGTCATGAACTAAGAAGACATTTATCCATTGTTGGATATGATTTTAAATCGTGCTAGTCCTTTTCCGCTTGGGTACACTACAGAGAGCAATACCTAATTTTCTTTTACTCTGAGAGACCAAACTCTAGAATATCACCCCCATTCCGTGAATGATTACAAGATAAAGAGTTACATCAATACTTGTACCAAGATAGCCCTTTGATTTCATTTTAAAGAAAAAAAAATTGAGGGAAGCCTTTTGTTTTGATAGGTGTCTTTTAGCAGAAAACAATAAATACAGTAAACAAAATTGATTACCATTTGATTACAGAGCTAGGTGGTAGCTTATTAACGTTTTGTTTCTATCACTTTCATCTGAAGTCTGGAAAGTTTTCTCACAGAATGCAAGATCTGTGGGAGTGAGAGGCGTGACAAGGGTGTGCTCTTGTCACAGCGAAGGACTTGGGAAGAGGGAGAAGAACCAAACAAGGAAGAGGGGACCTGGGTTTGAAAGCAGGTTCAAAGACCAGCCTCAAATTTCTCAACCTTGCTGATCGCAGCACCCTCTAGAAGGCTTCTATTTATTTATTTAAGACTTTTAGATTTATTTATGGGAGAGAAAGAGATTGGGAGAGAGAGAGAGAGAGCATGAGCCAGAGAAGAGGGAGAGAGAGAAGCTGATTCCCCACCGAGCAGGGAGACCAATGAGATGCGGGACTCGATCCCAGGACCCTAGAATCAGGACCGAGCCAAAGTCAGAGGCTTAACCAACTCAGCCACCCAGGAGCCCCTTTAGGAGGCTTTCAAAGGGTAATGAGGATGCCTTCGCTCTAGTCTCAATGGTTCTGATCTCACGGGTCAGGCTTGGGGCTGGAGCACAGGTATTTATAAAAAGCGCTCCACACTCTCTCAGCGTGTAACCAGGGCTGGGAGTGGCCTGGAACAGGCCAACATCTCAGGAGTGGTGCCCATGCCTGGGGGCTCTTGAGACATTTTCACGTGGTCCATGAAGTCATAAAACTTGTCATAATAATACTACAGCATCATCTGCCTTTCCTACCGTGTTGACATTCGCAGGGGTGGATACAAGGAAAGACGGGTAAGAGCGGGCGCACCGGCTGAATCAAGTTAGAGGCCATGACCCACAGGAATCCTCAACATATTTTTTACCGTATGACATTGCGCTTAAAAAAAAAAAAAAAGATTCTCTTAAGAATGACCTCGATGAAGTAGAAAATAATATTAATTTTATGAAACGTCAAATCTTGACTATATGTATGTTTAATACTCCATGTAACAAAATGGGAATTACATACAAGTCCTGTCCACTGTATCCTAAAGGACAACGTTATCTGGAAGAAAAATACTTCTGTGATTGTGGTGGGAGCTAAAATTAGCCAACATCTTTGTAAAACACCAATTTTATCCGACAGAGTGACTAACAGCCAAACTATGGTTATAAGAAGGATTTGGGTATTTGGCAGGCATTTTATTGGAAATGCATGGAGTAAGCCCAGTGCTTCAAAGGAAAACAACTGCCAATCTGTATTATCCATGATGAAGTTGGGTTTTCACGTGCAAATTAAATTTTGGAATACTTACGTCCACAACTGTGAGACTTAACAGCTTCCCATTACTTACAGACTTCTGTTACGCAATCACTATTTACAATAATAAATGTATTTCTTGATATTGTATAATGAAATCATCATTTGTAAGAGCCGCATAAATCGATTACACAGTATTTTCCAAATGACCAGTGCACGATGCTACAATCTTAGGAGTGGGTAAAAGACTCAGGTTTGCACAGGAGAAACCAGTGGAATTCAATGTAACAGAGTAAAAGAAGTTCATTGCTAGGATGTTGCATACCATATCATGACTATCAAAAAAAGTTCAGTTAAAAACAAAAAAGGTAGTTGTTCAGTTTCTACATTGCATACACCCTTAAAGAAATTACCACTTGTCAAGATTTGGGGTCCTATCAAAGAAGACAATCCATTTTCTGAAAAGGTAATTAAAATACTCTTCCCTTTTCTAACTGCATAGCTGCGTGAGGGCCAAATTTTCTTTTAGGACTTTAGTTAAAAGAATGTATTGTAAGAGTTAAGGGAGAAACAAAAGCAAGAATCCAGCCCTCTTTCTTCAAGCTAGGCATTAAAGAGATGTGCAAAAATGCAAAGCAATATCCCTCATCTCCCTGACTTTGCTTGGAAAACCAGTTATTTTTCACAAAAATATTTCATGTTGACACATCATGGATTTGTTATTTTTAAATTAAGAAATAGGTTTTTTTAAATGGCTTCATCCTACTTCTTTTTTTTTAAAGATTTTATTTATTTATTTGACAGACAGATGACAGACAGAGATCACAAGTAGGCAGAGAAGCAGGCAGAGAGAGAGGGGGAAGCAGGCTCCCCACTGATCTGAGAGCTCAATGTGGGGCTTGATCCCAAGACCCTGAGATCATAACCTGAGCCAAAGGCAGAGGCTTAACCCACAGAGCCACCCAGGCGCCCCTCCATCCTACTTCTTAAGATGGTAAAGATAGGTAGATGTAGACACATCAACTTAGTGGTTCTCAGTCATTTTTAAGAGTGTGTAGGGGTCCCGAGACCAAAGCATCTGGAACTGCTGCCCCAAATCAGGGGTGCGGGTGACAGGGCCAGGCCAGATGAAGGCTGTCAGGGCAGCTTTGAGGGAGCAGAGATGGAATTTGATACCAAAGGCCAAGGGGAGCCAGGAACAGTTTGAGGAACCACGTGACATGGCCAAGGGGAGCCGATCCAGAGAGAGACGCTGTCGTGTGGAGAAAATGCTGAGGTGCAGGCCCGAGAAGGCTGAGACCTGACACAGAGATTCGATTCTGACCTACAGAAAGGAAGATGCAACTATTTTGACAGCCCTAGAGGAAATGATTCTGATTTTTAAGGCAGGGAGTGAGCGTTTACTCTAAGAGGCTGTCTTTAGGGGACTCCTAGGAATACATATGCTCCAGGGTATCCAAGCGGTGGGGAGGAAGTGAGGCCTTGAGGAGGAGCATTAGAAATTAAACTCTGGGGCACCCGGGGGGCTCAGTCGGTTAAGGGTCTGCCTGCGGCTCAGGTCATGATCCCAGGGTCCTGGGATTGAACCCCGCATTGGGCTCTCTGCTGAGCAGGGGGTCTGCTTCTCCTTCTCTCTCTCTCTCTCTCTGCTTTCTCTCTCTCATTCTCATGTAAAATAAATAAATAAATAAAATCTTCGCAAAATACTTAAAAAAAAAAAAATTAAACTCTACTTTGCTCTGGTAAGGTTGTTTCTTGCCCCCAAATTCTCTGTGGTCACTTAGCGGATGATCCCATAGTTAGTCTTTTCTCAAAATACATACATTTAGTTCAGTTGATCGTCTGGGTCACAAACGCGACATACAACATACATTTCCAGGTTTGATGTCAGGAAGAGCGAGTGAGAGAGAGAGAAAGAGAGAGAGAGAGAAAAGTCCACCAGTGAGCTCTTGGGGGGCGCGAGGGGCCTGAAAGGAAGGGCCGTCTCTTCTGGGAGAGTCGGAGAGCACCAAGCCACGCTCAGGGAAGGCCGTAGGATTACACTCATGAGCTGAAGGTTGTAGAGAACGAGACAGGTTCGATTCCGGGGATAGGATCTGTGGCTCGGAAAGTGCAAGTGCCTACTTTACCCTGTGACACTTGAGGGTTGACAGAACACACCTACGAGAGGACGCGCACGCTGCTCTCGCGGAGCCACGAAGAACTACGAAGAGCCACTTGCAGAGCAGATCGCCACGTTCCACCTGCATTACGCGTCCTGCCGGGGGCGCTGTCCTGTGAAACGGGTCCCTCAGGGTAAGCTCGTCACAGGAGAGCGTTTAGCAACTGGATGATGTTGCCACTGAAGTTTGGCTTTCATGGAGATGATGCCCAGTTATCAGACACTCCTCGTGGAAAAGAAGAGAGCCTGTCTGGACCCAGCAGAGTATGAAGAAAACCCTACAAAACCCCCCAAATACTTTGTCTCTCCCAGACAAAATACTTCTTTATTCAGACTTAGTATTCATGTTGTCCAGGGACAGGGGCCGAGTGCCCTCTGTAGTCTCAGAACTAAGGCGACATTCCCCTGCCTCCTCGTTTTGAACCTTGCTTTCAAACTCTTTGTGTTCCTCCAGTCGACAGCCAGGAGCCTTGTGCCACATTGGTGTGTCCTCCAAAGTGCACAGGCTGACGTGTGTGAGCACGAGGGAGGGGACATGCAGTCCATTTCCTGAGGGATGCAGAGAAAATTCAGTTTTTTAAGAAATTTGCTAAATGACATGAATTTCTTCATATTGAGTTCATGCTGTGATCCCGTGTGGGGGAAGATAATTTGAGATCGGCCTCAGACGGATGCGCCCAGAAATCCCTTTGGAAGTATATCAAGACCAGCGAAGTCAATACCAGTGCATTACGTGCGCCTCTGAGAAGGTCAGTTGCAGACGTGATATTAAGGACCCAGAGAGCTACTAACACTCTCAGTTGGTGATACAGTTTGCTGTTTAATGATTTAATTTACCAGTGGTTTCAAATAGCTGAATTAATAGCACTTAAAATGGAATATTAAAACTTGATGAGATGATCAAAATAAAGGTTTCTTTTCCAACTTATTGAGGTAAGAGTTTCTCTGATTGTTGGTTAAGTTTCCTCCGCATCGTCGAAGGGGACTGTTCATTCACTGGCATTGAAGAAGTTCTCTGGGGGAGACATAAAAGATTAAGATCTCACCTGCTCAATGCAGGTGGGTAGTCTGATGGGGCAAAGGAAGCTTCTGGACATTCTCCTTAACTTCTGTGTTTCTTTTTTTTTTTTTTTTTTTAAGATTTTATTTATTTATTTGACATATAGAGATCACAAGCAGGCAGAGAGGCAGGCAGAGAGAGAGGAGGAAGCAGGCTCCCCGCTGAGCAGAGAGCCCGATGCGGGCCTCGATCCCAGGACCCTGAGATCATGACCTGAGCCGAAGGCAGCGGCTTAACCCACTGAGCCACCCAGGCGCCCAACTTCTGTGTTTCTTGAGTGATCTCGGGAAGAAGGTCATTCCATGAGAGTGAGCGTGTAGGAGGAGGTGGGTATTTGGTGTCTGAGGAAGGGAGAGCCAAAATAATGTCAAAGAGTCGCAGGAGATTGGATCCTGGCTGCTGGGAGGCATCCGGAGCTGGTAGCAGTCAATGTACATGAGTGAGGCCCATAGTGGTGATTGAAATTCCACCGTGGGAGGATTCAGAGACGCTGGCACACAAGAGAGTTTGATGTAACCAGGGTTACGGGTTAGCCAAGCAGCGGGATGGATGATTGGGGTTAACCATGAACTTCAACTGGCAAAGAAGAGCAGTATGAGAACAGGTGGTGGGTGAGAGTGTTGTAGTAGGTTCATTTAATTTTAGGTCTTTCTTGGCTAAAAACATTGTCGGAATCGAAGAATGGAAGGGACTCATCTGGCCTAACAGGGAGTCTTGGAATTTTTTCTCAAGGTGCCATTGGTCTTTGCTGTCTTAGGACGGACTTGGATAAAGATTAGATATGTATTATGTAAACTAAACCCTTCTTTTCTTTGTTTTGGTTTTTTATGATAATTAGGTCTCTCCATACCAAGTTTATTAAAATGATGGGGCATGGGGCTCCTGAGTGGCTCAGGTCATGTTCCCAGGGTCCTGGGATCAAGCCCTGCATTGGGCTCTCTGCTCGGCTGGGAGCCTGCTTCCTCCTCTGTCTCTCTCTGCCTGTCTCTCTGTCTACTTGTGATCTCTGTCTGTCAAATAAATAAATAATATCTTTTTAAAAATAATGATGAGGCATATTTTATTTTTTAAATTTTTTTTAAAGATTTTATTTACTTGACAGAGAGAGAGAGATCACAGTAGGCAGAGAAGCAGGCAGAGAGAGAGGGGGAAGCAGGCTCCCTGCTGAGCAGAGAGCCCGATGTGGGGCTCAATCCCAGGACCCTGAGATCATGACCTGAGCTGAAGGCAGAGGCTTAACCCACTGAGCCACCCAGGCGCCCCAATGGGGCATATTTTAAAATCTAGTTTGATACCTTTGTTTCTCAATATTGAAAATCTTTGCTCCATTGGGAATTTGATTTGGCATGAGGTGTAGAAAAGGGGTTCAGAGGTTTTTATCCAAGTGGATAATTCCTCCTTCAGTTCTCCTTTTTCTTCCATTTGAAGACATCCTAAATGTTTTTACAAGAGAATAAAATGGCATATATTTTGAGAAAAGGAGGAGAGTGTTTAGACCTTTTATTATGTGGTCAGAAGTGTCTGAAGTTAATGTAGCAAATTTTATTACTGAGTGCTTATGAATAAACTATAAAATGCAATTGAAGAAAAAATGTAAATTCGATCAGAGAGACACAACAAATACCAAGTTCTTGGAAAATCTCCAAATTGTAAAATTGTCAATTATTTCTAAATTAACCTAGGATGTCAATGTGACACAGTCAAAATTCTAAAGGCTTTATGGAGAAAAAGAAAAAATAATAAAATAATTCTGTAATAACCTAGAAGAACCAAAATGTAATAACTTTAAGAGATTGAGATTTTTTAATAGGAAATATTTAATATGCTTCCTATAAAAATAAAACCTTTTTAGAACTAAGATATTGAATCTAAAGTTTTATTGGGAGAATAAAAATATGTCAATGTTAAAACAATTAACATTTTTATATTAAAGCATGAATAAACACTGAGTTCAGAGGAATAGCATAATAACTCCAGAAATATGCCAAAATACATAGAAATGTATTATGAAGTAACAGTGGCATTTCACTTAAGGAAAAGAAGAATAATAAGTAAATGGTAACTATTAAAGATCATCATACTGACTGAGCAGATATGAACAGATTCCAAACTGATAAACTACTGATATAAGTAATAAAATAATATTGTTATAAGTCATCTAAAAGATAAAAGCTTTTCTAAATATGACATAAAAACAAAGGCCATGTAACTAAAAAGCGTTACATTCACATACATTTTTTTAAAAATGCCTGCATATGCAAAAGCATTATATACAATGACAAGACACTTAAAAAATTGGAAAACTTTTCCCCAAACCTATAATACCATCACGAAGTAATTAAGCTGACATAAAGAGTGCCCTTAAATCAAAAGGAAATGTCAAAAAAAAACATACAAGTGGATATTAAAAAATCACCTAAATAAAATATGAATTTTAAGAATGAAAGTAAGCCGAACACTACAGATCATATAAAAAATGCAAACTGAATTTCAGCATCTCTTCTATCAGACTGGCAAAGATCAAACTGTGTGAAAACCTACTACTTTTGTGACAATGCAAGAAAAGTTGTCATTTTATTTTTGCTGGTAGGAGGGTAAACTGGTGTAAGCTTTAAAGAAGGCTATATTGCAATATCTAAGTTAAGAAGATACATACCTTAGATGTAACAATTCTACTTAAAGAAATTTATCTTATATTTATTATCACTTATGCTGATATTAAAGGTGATTAACTACAGCTTTCAAATACATTAATAAGTGGACTATACAAATCTCTTATCATGGAATATTCTATAGTTGCATAAAAATGAAGGAACAGAAGAATATATGTATATGAGTCTCTATATTTACAACATTCCTTTAAAGGATATACATACAAGACATACATACGTATCCCCAGTACATGCTAATTGTCTCTGGAAGAGGGAATGGTTTTCTGGAAATCAATGAAGATTTCCAATTCTACATTCCTTAGTATTTTAGAATTTTGAACCACATGAATATATTACATATTTATTTACATATTTGTTTATTTTCAAAGATTTATCTATTTATGTGATAGAGGGCACATGACCTACTGGGGGGCAGAGGGAGAGAATCTCAAACAGACTCCCCACTAAGCATAGAACCCAACATGGGGTTCAATTCCATGTCCTATGAGATCATCACCTGAGCCAAAATCAACACTAGAATGCAGACTGAGGCCCCCCACCACGGACCTCTTTATTTCTTAAAATATGTAATATATTTGGGGTGCCTGGGTGGCTCAGTCGGTTAAACATCTGACTCATGATCTCAGGGTTGTGATTTGAGCTCCACAACACGCTCTGGGCTCAGTGAAGAGTCTGCTCGAGATTCTTCCTCTCCCTCTGCCTCCCACGCCATCTCATGCTCTTGCTCTCAAATAAATATAAAAACAGAGGAGACAAGAGATGATATCCCTTTGATGAAGATCTATGTTCAATACCTCTCTCAGATTTTGTCTGAAAATGTCTTCAATTTTGTTCTCATTCTCGAAAGTTAATTTTATTAGGCACACAATTGTTAATTGATAGTTATTTCCTCTCTGAACTTAGAGGAGTTATTTACACCATCTTCTGGCTATAGTGGGTGCTGTTGAGAGTCAGCCCTACAAATAAATTTCCTGTTTCTGTAGGGAGTTTGTTTTGTCTGAATAATTTCCATATCTCTTTATCATCATGTTATTAATTGTCCAAATATGTGTGTATATATGAGTTTATTTTTATTTATTTATTTTGCTTGGAATTCACTGTGCTGTTAAATCTAATGATTCATATTTTTCAACATATATTTGCAATTCTCATCACTTTTCAAAATATTTCTTCTCTGCTATTTTCTCTCTTTTCATATATATATTGCTTTATTTTGTCAACTGACAAAATACTAAGGTTAACTTTTTTCATATCGAAACATTTCTAAATGAGATTGTAGATTATTATCAGCAGCATTCTATAATTTGGCAATGTCTTTCATGTTTTGTCTACCTTGAATGTCTCAAACTTTATTTCATATTTTCCATACACTGTGGCCATAACGATTGTCTGTGCTGTATTTTGAGTGATTTCTTTTTTTTTTAAGACTTTATTTATTTATTTGACAGAGATCACAAGTAGGCAGAGGCAGGCAGAGAGAGAGAGGGAGGCAGGCTCCCTGCTGAGCAGAGAGCCCGATGCGGGGCTCGATCCCAGGACCCCAGGATCATGACTGAAGCTGAAGGCAGGGGCTTTAACCCACTGAGCCACCCAGGTGCCCCGAGTGATTTCTTTTGACGGGTCTTCCAGTTTGTCATCCCCCCTTCAGCCCTATCTATCATGCTATTGAGCTTATACATTACATTTTACATTTAATTGGTTATATTTTCACTTCTACAAATTTTTGTCCCCTGGTCAGCCTCTGAATCCAATTATCCAGGTTAAAAGTTAAAAATCTCAAAAATTCCTCAGGCTTTTGGGATCTGCTTAATCCCTCTGCCTTTTCTACTCATTCTGAGTTTGGTCACTGAAGTCTCCCTGGGTTTTTGTAAACTCAGCAAATCATTTAAAAGTACATTTCTTACATTATCCAGCATTTCTAGGGCGTATATCCAGCCCTGCAAGCTGCTGACAAATGAAATAAGGAAGGGTATCTCCGTGACTTAGGGGGAGGAGGTGATGACAGCTACAGAGGAGACATTGTATGACAATGACAAGGAAGAACAGGGTCAGATGGTTGCAAAGGGGATGGAAGTATTTCAGGAGGAAAGAAAAGAAATACATTAGATGTGGTGATAGAGAGCAAAGAGGTCGGATTCTTTATTCTGAGTTAGTTGTGATGCCAAGGAAACAAATAAAGGTCTTCATTTAAAGGGGATGCAAAAAAACAAAACAAAACAAAAAACAAAACAAAACAAAAAAAACAGTGTTTCATGAATCATCAAAGTTGCTGCTAAGACCAAAGGTAAATGAAACATGTAGGGCAGAAGCTGGAGACAGAGCAGGTTTTCTTGGTTCGGGCTGTATAGAGTCCATAGATACAAAGAGGGGGATGGAGGCAAGTGAGACAAATGGTGGAGGCCGCTTAGGGAGTGAGGGCGGAAGTAGAGGGAAATCTCCAGCTAAGAGGGTGTGTGACACACTCTCTTAGGGACAACCCCTCTGCTTCAGGCACAGCAACTGTATGTTTCAGAATGAACACCGTCAGGTCTCACCAAGCCCTACACGAGATCATCATTGCCATGGATCGGATCTGGAACACAGACACAACATGGGAGTCGGAAGTGAGCGCAGGAGCAGTGGCAGCAGCAGCGGCAGCAGCAGGCGGACAGTACGGAGATTGGTTACGGCTCCAGAGCAACGAGCACTAAGAATAATATCTCCTCATGAAATCGGGGGCCAAACCTCGTGCACCGCTTGAAGCCATGTGCTTGTTTGGAATCGCTCTGCTTGTAATATAAATATTAGGAAAAACGACCACAGACAATCAGACTGCTATGTTTATAGACTTTATAGAGGAAGGCAGAGAAACGACTTTGCAGCCAGGACGTGGACCGTGTGTTTCGATGACTAGGGCTGCAGTGATCCCAGCGGCATTGGAGCAGGAGCCCTGAACCATCCTAAGGAGAGTTCATCCCGGACCGGGGAGTCCGGATGGCCGGAGAAGTAAGCCACAGCCCTTGAGAACCGTTATTTGAAGACGGACTGTCAGTGAATGGGACGGGGGCCGGGGAAGCAAAGGAAGGGGAGAGACGGAGAAAAGGAGAGATGACGGGAACAAAAGAATGAACCGGCAGCCTGGGTGAGCATGCAAGTCAGAACTGCAAAAATGTGAGGAAAAAGATAAAGCTTGGAAAGACAACCAGTAAACTAAAAGACAAAACAATCAGGAGATTCATTCACACCAGAAAAAAAAAAAAAAAATGAAAGTAACAGAACACTTGGAACGTTGCATTAAAATAAGCATGTTTAGGACACTTGATGAAGGATAAGAAAGAACAAAGAACAAGAAATCTCGAAACAGCACCCGCAGGTGACATCACAAATGGTTAGGGAAAAGCAACTAAACATTTTTGGGGAAGAAAACAGACTTTGGAACAAAATCTAAAGATACATGGAAACTCTGGGACTGGGTCGAATTAAAGAGGGAATAAATGAAATGGTAATGGAAGAGGAGCTGAGCTCTATGAAGATGTTCCACCCAGAGCCCACACGAACGCAAAAGCAGCCGAACGAAGAGACAGCCAGTCCGGAAACGGACAGAGGAAAGACATGCCCCAGAGGGCAGAGACACGTCTGAGGCTCCCCCAAGCATTAGGGATGGTATTTGGGGAGATAAGAGATGAAGGATTAGCCCTCCAGGCTCTCAAGATGGGCTTCCAACCCAGATGTATTGCCAGGCGGACGGCGGCCACATCCTGAAGGGGAAGGGCCGGGAGGTGGTGAAATGTCCGAGCAGGGCGGGGGCCGGGACAGAGGAGAGCGAGCCCATGGGAACGCGGAGCCCTGGTTATGACACAGTTTTTAAAAGACAATGCATACATCTAGACTTTCAGGTCACAGCTTCTGACTCTCAGTGCCGGCAAAGGATGTAATACGGAACTCTACGGAAGTCGGCGGACCCCATGCAGCTGCCTGCAGGCTGAAATTTGCACCATTCATTTCAGAGAAAAGTGCGCGAGTCAGAGTCCTGAATAGGCTCAGCGTGACTCTAGGGTTCCGGTTGACCTAGCCCCTCCTTTGTCAAGACCAGGCTATTTGAATCAGTATCACGACATCTGTACCACACACTTCATATGGGGGCCCTAGTGGATCTCCCTTCCACCCAGGTACAGTAGAGGCGGGATTGTTACCTTCCCCGGGAGTCAAGAACTGTGCCTGATATTTTGTGAGGTTGGCCAAAATTATGTCTCTAAGGTCCAGAATACTTACAGGATAGCTTCCTGAAAAAGTATGTTTGGCTTCCTTGTTTTCTTTTAACTAAGGAGAATGATTACATCAGCCACATCCCCCTTCAATAACAAAGAAAAAATTTAAATGAACTTTGAAAGAGTCTGTGCTTGTTTGGGCCATCGTCCTTCTCCATAACTTCTAAGCCAGTTAAATGGACACTGTGAAGATATTAATGTATTGGAAGATATTTATAATTTATTATCTCTTTGGAGGAAAAAACCCATACTTTGTTTTTAAGATTTTATTTTTGATTAATCTCTACACTCCATGTGGGGCTTGAACTTACAACCCCCAAGATCAAGAGTCCTATGCTTTACTGGCTGAGCCAGCCAGGGGTCCCAGAAGTCCTATTTTAAAAACGTTCACCTTGGGATGCCTGGGTGGCTCAGTTGGTTAAGCAGCTGCCTTCGGCTCAGGTCATGATCCCAGCGTCCTGGGATCGAGTCCCACATCGGGCTCCTTGCTCCGCAGGGAGCCTGCTTCTCCCTCTGACTCTTCCTTCCACTCTGTCTGCCTGTGCTCGCTCTCACTCACTCTCTCTCTGACAAATAAATAAATAAAATCTTTAAAAAAAAAAAATAAAAAAAAAAATAAAAACGTTCACCTCACCACTGTAATTTGCTCATTTACATTTCTTAGCATTATATTGTACACAAAAGCACCACCATCTAATAAAAAACTCAGACATCATAAAATACCAGAGTTAGGATGACAGAACGCACTGCAGCTACGACTCCCATCATGACGAGAAGGAATCCGGTGAGCAATCACATGGGGCTTCTTCCTCCTCATGTCACACATAGCATTATACCCAGCTGTGCTATTTATACAATGACACAGAGTCAAGGGTCATTTTGAAGGGAGTTCTGTGAGAAGGGATGGCCGAGGAGCCACTCTTCTCAGTTATGTCTTGCTTTCATTTCCTCTAAAGACACCTTTTCTTTAAATATATTACTTGAGGGCACCTGGGTGGCTCAGTGGGTTAAGCCGCTGCCTTCGGCTCAGGTCATGATCTCAGGGTCCTGGGATCAGCAGAGAGCCTGCTTCCCCCTCTCTCTCTCTGCCTGCCTCTCCATCTACTTGTGATTTCTCTCTGTCAAATAAATAAATAAAATCTTTAAAAAAAAATAAAAATAAATAAATAAATAGATAAACATATTACTTGAAAATATTTCAAGTTTTCAGTTAATAAGCACATCTCAAGCATTATACTGCTGCAATAAATCGCTTAAATGGCCAGGTTATATTCCACAGCGTTGGTCGCTTGAATATTTATTGTAAAGCATCACGTACGATGATTTCCATTTTTATAATTAAGAAGAAGATCTGGAAAAATAATTCTAATGGCGAAATCAAGAATGATAGAGATGTAGTCTCGTAATTTTGTCGTGGTCCTGAGGTGAACTCCCTTTCATGAACACACTTTGATTAGAAGATCAGTGGAAGAATAATGATTAGAAGCCGAGTCCCAGATATTTAATGGGAAGTGAACTTGGATCGATTAAGCATGTCCTTTTTGCCATAGCTGAACCATCTTTGTTGGTGCATTTTTCCATAATTTTTAAAATCGTTCTCATTCTTAGTTCACAAAAGACTTTCTTCGAGGGGGACAATGAGGCCTGAATTTGGATGTCCCAGTGTTCCTCTGATGACCTATTAACAGGTGTCCTGATGTCAAACCTGATGTCTGTCTACCTCTTCGTTCCATTAGTTTGAGTCTGTTTCCTTTCTGAACTTCTATGTCCATCCATTCTTCATTCTCAGGAAGAATGCAGTCCCCCTCCTAGTTAGGCTAGGCAGTAATTTGATTTTGTTCTTTTTTCCTCTAAATTTTCTCATTTTGTATTGCTCCCAAGACCGCAGATAGTTAAGTTATCCTTGACTTGAACTCGCCATTTCCTCCTCTGTCTCCCCATCTTCCATCCACTCCAGAGCATTTCCAATATATTCCCTCACCGGAGGTGCCTACGCTGGGACTCTCCTTTATATTTTAATCATTTTCTATATCAAATACTACCTCTACCTCATTTATAGCCTTCTTAAATCTTTAATCTGTGAGTTTCAGAAGATTCACGTTTCTGCTGCTACACTGTGTTACCTCTGCATTTTTCAAAGCTCTATATTCTTGACCTTTTCCTATAATCTCTGATGGCTTCTTTGTCCATTTTTTTTCCCTAAATTCTCAGTTACCAGCTCACTTGCTTTATTCTTGATATCTTTTTAACTTTCTCATACTCTTTGCTTGAAATAGTCCCATTTAAAAAAAAAAATCACACTACAATGGACCTAATTTCATTGTTTCTGTGAAGTTTATCTCACTCTATCACTCAACATAAAGCCGCTGAACTCTTGAGTCTATGCCAGAAAGATGTATTGGAAAGCGCATACAGAATTACTATACTGTATATAGACATCTACCATTAATTGTTACTGAGTTGATGACTCCAAGGTAACATTACGAACAGAAATTACTATTCTATGGCATGACAAAGGGCTGACTCTCACACCGAAAGACAGGATGCCCCCATACATTTCGAGTTCTTGATCTCTGCCCTCTGTTGTTTCCAGCTTTTGTGTCATCTTGCTTTTATCAGTGTGCAAACCGATAAGCTACCTCCTTCCTCCCTTTCTCCCTCCCATTTTTCTGCCTTTGTCTTCTGAGGTCTGGAACACCAGAAAACCAATTTTAGGAAAATAAGGTACAAACCAAAATAGGTTCAGGATCAAGCCCTCACCCTTAGGGTGTTAGGCGTCCATCCTGAAAATAAGTTGTAGAAACTTGGTGCCTGGACTTAGGGACTTACATTTTATTTCCTCAAAAGCACATTTTGTACCTACAGTGTTGGGGTGACTGCTAGATACCTGGGTTCAACATGAAGAGGTTATTAGATCTGTCAGTGAGGTATCTAAAGGTATGTTAAAACTTTATTCAACTTCTGAGAGGCACAACCCACTCATTTTCATCAAGAGAATAACTTGAAGCCTTTTGGGAATGGCGATATTCTATAACAAAAAAGTTATTTTTGAAATTTCAAAAACCAGTTATTTGTACTTTTGTTTTTCCCTTTCAAGTTCTTTGGGCTCTATGTAAGAGATTACATTTCCTGTAGGTTAGGGATATTTGAAGAAATAAAACAAAAATGCATTTTGGGTACATTAAACTTTGTAAATATGTACTTCATGTCTCTTGAGAGCAATTAGAAGTAGGCCTGGAGACAGAACCTGAGGGTGGACCTCACTGCACAAATGGAAGGTACCAGAAGTTCTGGAGAACTGGGACTCCCAAGCAGCAAAATAATTCGACAGTATACAAGGATAAAGCCAACGCACTCATTATTCACAGACTAAAATAATTTCAACCACTAACTTTTAACCATGAGATCCTTCACACTCCAATGAATCTTTTGGGGAAAAAATACTTAGACAATGGCTAGCCACACTCTAACATTTCTAGAGGAGCCACAGGAAAGCCTCTGATATTTGGTTTCCCTGAATACCAAGAGAAGTCTTTTCATTGCTCTTCTAAAGGAAAAATTTCTGGAAAGTCAAATATATAAAAGAGCACGGCCCACTCCATTGCTCTTTGCCCTCCTTCCAGAACAAAGAGCCGAATAGCTCCCAACTGTATTCTGCTGGGTCCTGCTGGCTTTGACGTGCAGTCCCCAGAGCCAGGAGAGATGCTAAACAGCCTGGGTAGAACTCTCGTCTGACCCACGATGCCTCACAGAAAGGACCTGAGTGGAAGTCGTTGGATATGAACCAAGTTGTGTTTTCCAAGAACATGTAACACTGAGCCATCAGAAGCTTTTTATTACTATTATTTTTAACACACTGTGCTTCTGCCCGCTCTCCTCCTCTCAATGACAGAAACTTCCATCCTAGGCCCCCAGGGAAAAACTCACGAAAAGCTCTCTTACTCTCTGTGAGGTCATATAAGAGTATGTCTCTGCCACAGTCCCCAGAGACAGGGAACAGTCAGTAGAAAAGGAAGAGGCCATAGAGCCTTGGTTTGCTGCTTCCAGAAGCCCCAGGAGTTTGGGTGTGGTTCGTACTGAAGAGGCCAGGGAAAGTCACCCCAGGAGTTTGAGATGAAGTTGCCCTCCAAGAATAAAATCGGGAGATTCAAAACATAATGGATGAGATTAGTTATCTGTAGAAATGACCACCCTAAGGAGTCGCCAAAAAGATTATGTGGAGAAATTTAGAAACACCCTGAGGAATTTGACAATGGCAGAAGCTTGATTGTATCCATATATTTCCAGCAACAATCTAATCAAAGTAAATGGATGAAGCCATAACACAATCAAGCAGTAACTTAATCAGTTATAGTGAATAGATTAAGTACTCTAATCACAATCAGTTGTAAAGCAACCCACCTGAAGGAAGGGCGGCTGGGAGGAAATGCGGAGCGCAGGACCCCGGACTTGTCTGGGCCTCCAGCTCCCCCCAGTGTGGGAAGCACAGCGAACAGGTAGGCCTCGAGGCTGTTTCCATGGTCATTTGGATTCTGAAGGCTTAGTCTCAGGTCCATTTGCCTACAAGGAGAGAGTGCACTTGTCAGCAAAGCAGCAATCCTTATTGCTGTTGAAACCCAAGGACTGCAGTTTTAGAATGATAGTAATCGCCAAAGAACAGTCAGGAAAATTAATAAAGTAATTGGATCCTGTTTGCTCCCCCACCATTTATGAAATGGCTGCTGTGCTCAAGCCACTGGCCTGGGAGCTGGGGGTCAGTGTCGAACCAGAACACCCTTGCCCGCATGCAACGTTCATTGTAAGAACTAAGACCGATATCAAACAACTAGTTAGATGATGGATTATTTTGTTATAATTGTGACTATTTCTAGGACGAAAACATACAGAATTTACTTGAACGGGAGCACAATTACAGAGACCCCTGTGCGGACTGGAGGTTTGGAGATCGCTTTCATGAGGACCCCTGTGGTGGATTGAGGCACATCTTACTTACAAAGGGGAAAGAGATGAAAAAGACAAGAATAAATACAGGTTGAGGAGTAGGATTAGACTAACCCTGTGAATAAAGCAGGTGACAGTAAGTAGCTCAGAAATGATCTGTGACAAAACAATTGCCCACACAGAGACTGGAAAGACTACTGCTAATATTCTCTTGAGAGGGGGCACCAGGGGAGGCTTACCTAGCAATCCATATTCCAGAGACGATCTACTATTTAGAAATGAACTACCTTGATATTTTTGGACCTGGTAAGAGCCGGGGAGATTTTACGCCACCCGAGTTGACGATGGATCCACACTATCTACGTTGGCTCCGGAAACAACATGAGAGTGCTTGCTGGAAACGTGGTGCGATTGCAGCCCAACATTGCAAAGCACCAGACGATCGGCTACAGCCATTAGACCGATTTGGGGATGCAAGACCATAAGACATAAAGGTAGAATGATTGCAAAGCGATGGGCAAATAGAGCTCTCCCCTGTAATTTCCTATCCGAGGCAGAGAAGGGCTATTGAAAAGTTTTAGATCAACCGTGCACATGCTCTAAGTGGATCTCAAGGGTACTCAGGCAGAAGCTGCATTACCCAGGAACGTGTTAGGCGTAGAGTGCCAGGACATAAAATATGGAGTGCTGAAACGCCGCTCTGTGTAAGATAGAAGGGAAGTGCAGGCATATGCTAGCTCCCCAGTCACAGATCAGATCGGAAAGCAGGCAGGAGCTGATGAAGCAGCAAATAGGCAAATCGAAACACTGTATCTTCTTGCAAAAATACAGGTAACATTTTGGAAAGAAGCTCCAGGGACTGTAAAGAAAATGGATTTACTGACTGTGGCTAAGATTATAAGGCAGTAAGCAATGGATTCTTTATGTATTCCTTAAGCTTTGATTGAGAAATCATTTGTTTAGGGTGTTAGACTTCATGTTAGGGAGGGTTTTTACCAACTTTTGCCTTTTGGAGATTTTACCCGAGATTAACATACACAAGATTTGGTGACAAAGCAATTCAACCCAAAGAAAGTCTGCAGGAAAAAAAATTAAAAATAAGAAGGTACTTCTAAGTACCTTCTAAGGTACTGTGTACAAACAGAACAGTTGAGCTATTTTCCCTGGGTGTCTGAGCTTCTGAAAATTTAACTGCAGTGAATGTTTGTTTTCTCCCTCATTCCCATCCCCTGTGAATTGTTCCATCGACATTCTAGAGAGGATGTTTCACACTCTGAAATGAGTGCTATTTGTTTTGTTTTCATCAAAAAGTCTATTGAGGAGTTTTAATCAAGGAGTCTTCCTGAGAGTTAAAATGTATACAAGGAAGAGTGCCTCATTCTCAACAATCCCGTAACTGAACCAACCACTGACCCAGAAAGGGAAGACAGAGAGAAAAGCAGGTCCAAAGTGACGGCAAGGACCAGAGGGCTCGCAAAAGACACTAGAAGCAGGAAGAACGATGGAAGGGATTCAGCAGAGAGACTGGTGTGATTATGTTACGTAATTATGCACATAATTGGCATTGAAACCCATTCAGAGCCACAGTGTTATAGACTTTGAGAGGGATGTCAGAATTCTTCGAGCACCACCTCCTTGTTTAATGTCTGAAGACTCGGAGGTCCAAGAGCAGTTCCGTCTCTCGTCTCTCAGCAGGCTGCACGTTATTTAGCGGCAATTATTTTTATTTGGTCGTGCAGGACCGGCACTAGAAATCAGGTCGCCTGACCGTCTGTGGCTCTTTCCTCAACCTCACATTCCCATTCCATTTCAAAATGAGTCATTATTACAGCACATTTAAAAAAAAGAAGCATTACATGCTGTTTTTAGTATAGTAGATTCAAACGTTTTCTGAAACAAATGTAAAAATACTGCATTCCAGAAGCGATCTTCACAGACTGAAGCTTGCATAAACGTTCCCCGAGGGAGGGCTTCCTACGGCAAACATCTCCGGTCCCAATCCTGGAAAGTCTCCCAAGCTTTGGAGTGATGCTGATGTGATGGGCCCACATTTTTATTACTTTACTGGTCCGGCTCCCAGAAATGGCTAGTATTTATAGTAGTCCAACTCCGGGAAGTTTGCATGAGAGTAACCAACAATCTGCAATGAATCAACGACATGAGAATAATGACCACAGCCCAAGTTGGCTGATTTGGGCTCTAGTTATCTTCCATAGGCCTAATACAACAAACAGCCTCTCTCTGTGCCAAACACCTTAAACACAAACTTCTGTGCCTACGAGCTCCTCCTAATCTCTACCTGTTTGTGGCAGGCCAACTCACCTCCAGTGTTTCCTCCTACAGGAAGCCTTCCTGGTGTCCCTCAGGTTGCCATGGGAGCTCTTTGTCCTCCCTGTTTCCGTATGACAGCTCTTGTCATATTGGATCTAACTACAATTGTTGCTTTGAATGTTTACTTCCCCCAAGACTGGAAACAACTTGGTCCCAGCAACAGCTCCTTAAATATTTGTTAAAATATTACAAAAATGAGGATAATCAGAGAAAACAAATATAAAATACACACAATACAACATTCTCTGTGAGTGAAATTCATGGTTTTAAATTCTGCTTATTACCCTCTACCTATGTATCTATCTTACCCTTGGGAGATCTATAAATAAAATGAAAACTAACTTCTGTCAAGAAACAGTAATGAACATACTAAACATGATTCGACAGGATACAAATCTTCAATGCAAATATTCAGAAAGTGCCACCCAAAAGTTTAGCACCATCAATGATGATTCATTATGTGTCAAACCACTTCCTTTAGAGGTTTAATTCCTAGGATTTTATGATGGGAAGAAGCCTTTGGTGGAACCTGAGGTCCTTTCTAACCACATCTGCCCTTGATGGAGGTCAATCACTGAAATTATTTGATGATGTCTGGAAGGAACCTAAACATCCCACACTGTACCCAGTTCAGTTTTAAGAATTCTAATTTTGGAATTTTTGTCCATTAAACCCATAATCTCATGTCTCTTAGTTCTGTTTTTCTGGACCAGTATGAAAAAACACGTTTCTTTCTTTGTTGTATCAGTCCCTCAGATTTCTAAAAATAGTTATCACGTTCTGTTCAGCATGTTTTCTTTAGTTAAAAAAAAAAGACAAAAAAGGATACTAATTTAAGAAAGAAATGCTTATCAAGTACATTTATTAATCAAATGGAACTATATATTTACTGTAAAGATACCATCATTGAGGTATATATCTGAAAATAATCTCATCCAGAAGGGATATATGGCATATGCAAATCAAATTTGATCCAAAAATGTAAACAAATATGAAAGATACGTATTATAGGAATTTTATAATGGATTTCCCTATCGTCCTATTTCATAAGCACTTTCTGGTCACTGGTACTATCCTATTTCTGTATTTTTCAAGTATGGAACTTTATTCCTGTGAACATAAGGAGTATTAGCAAAAGAAAATGTAAAATGGCTGCATGCCATTGAATGGTAGAATCCCATCACTAATTTTGTTTCTCGGTGTCACTCCCACCAGTTCAGGACAGGGCTGATAAACCTCCCTTCCCCTTGAAGTCTCCATGTCTGATGAAAAATGGAATACTTGAGTTTATGCAGCTGTTCATGAGCTAATTATCTGCAATCATTTCTGATTACTTAATAGGCCATGGTAGGATGTGTGTTTGCTGCTATGTTGAGTTTAGACATTAGGCTTTAATGCGCTGATATGGTTAATTGTTGTGCTCACCGCTGCCTGCTAATAGACCATTCCTGAAAATGAGACCGTATCTCAATGGAATTTGCTTGTTTATTTTAAATAAGTAATAACTACAAACTCAGATCCTAGATCCAGTGTTTACCATTTTAAGAATGTACTTTTTAATGCTGTATCATTTCTAATGCATTTAAATTATTCAAGTTTGGAGAACACACGTTATTAAACTAATGAGTCAATAACCAACTCAAATACTTAGATTTCACATTCTTCTTGCTCTGTTCGGCTTCCTAAATTGTTTTCTGCCATTGATAGCAAAATAAATTCTCTTTAAATGCGGCCAAACAAGCTGAATGTAATAACACAATAATGAGAAAAATATATGCATATTAAAAGCAGACAAGTATTTATTAACACGTGAGCCAAGATGCCGATGTGCGCGGCCGGTTGGAGCCACGTAGAGGCGTTAACGCACGAGGTGGACGAGGAATTGCAATGATCCTGCTCATTTGCTCGGCAGTTTTGCGTTTTATGACAGCGTTTAGTCCAAAATGCTAGTGTGTAGTTTTAAACATTTAGCAGGTTGTTCTTTTGTCAACTCTCTCCATATATCTGTGTTTCTGATTGCCAGCAACGGAGGCGAAGTGTCCATACAGATCCTTTAGGCATCTCTTTAACTTGCTGTTCGCGAGCTCTATTTTTTCCTTCTATCAGCAGGGTTTCATTTCTTCATCTCCTTTAAACTTCCTGTCTTTTCCCCGTCTCGTACTCTGTGATTAGAGGAGCCAGTAGGATCCAGACAGTAAGTAGAAAGTGTTCCAACCCCCAAACTCTTGGCTTCCCTTCTGCAACTTCCAAGAAAGGGGTCCTTCTGTCCTCTGCCTGTCCCAGGCCTTGTTAGCGTGGATGGACCCCTTTTAAAGCAGACTTCAAAGAAGGGGACCCTGTGGATTGTTTGGGTCCATCGCTCTGGGGGGCACGGTACAATCCTATAACCTGCTTTCCCAGAAACACTGTACACATTGTGCTTCTATGAAATTAAAGCCGTGTCTCTCTCTCTTTTCAAGATCTTATTTTTTTATTAGAGAGAGAGAATGAATGGGGAAGGAACAGAGGGAGAGGGAGAAGCAGACTCCACGCTGAGCAGGGAGCCCGATGCGGGGCTCAATCCCAGGACCCCGAGATCATGACCTGAGCCAGAGGCAGACATTTAACTGACTGAGCCACCCAGGCACCCCCAAAGCTATGTCTCTTCTGCTGTCAAAGAAACAAGGAGAGATTAGAACTAGAATTGTATAGATAGTGATTTATATTCCTTATTGGATTTATAGGATTTCCGTTTAGAATGTAGTATGTACCTGAATTTCTCTGAAACTTTGGCTTCCCATCACGAATTAAGGTTCTTGGTGGTTCTTTCATGTTTTCTATTCTAAATTTTTGAGGTATCCCTGGAAACATAATCACCCCAGCATCTCCTTCCTCAAACTTTTCAAAGTTCTGGGCTTTCTGTTCCCCAGACTCAACATGCACTTCCTCAGGTACTCACAAAAGCCTCTCGGGTGAAATTCAAATCCTGTCCGACCACTGGCACTGGGCTTTCCTGAAACTTCCCACAGTAATTGTAGCCGTAGTAGTTAAGCAATCATGAAGTTAGTAATCATAAAGCTAAAGAGACAAAATAGAGTTTTTTAACCCCCAAGTGCTGTGCAAGCCCATGAAATGGATACAGTACTTCATCCTCAAAGCGGTGCTGTGATGTGGTATGTTATCATGATTTCATTGAGGAGTTAACTGGGACTTGGCTCTTGGTAGCCAAAGCTTAACAAAGATGTTCAGGGTCACATGGTCAAGGTCAAGTTAAGCGATAGAGCAGGTCTTTGAACTAGCAGTCTTGAGCACTCAATCTTATTCCAGAATCTGCATAATTAAAGAGTAGACATTCAGTTCCCGGCACTGCTGGCAGGATAGAGGCCTTCTCAATTGTTCAGAAAGCCCCTGTGTTCACATCAGTGGTCCAGCATGGGTCCCGGGGTGCACTGGCTTGCTCTCTGCCCTGGGCTCCTGCAGGGAGGTAGCTTATTTATTTTAATATCCTCAGAACAAAGAACTGGCCCATCTCATAGTAGTGAAATGAAATTAAGTCTTCCTTTACGAAGATTTTTCTTCCTGTGCATACCTGCCCTTAAGATGCACCATTCAAGCCACCCGGACTATTTGCTATTCCCCACACATCCCCTGCACGATGCTCTTAGATATCATTGCCTCTGCTATGCTTGCTGCCTGAAATGCCCTTCCACACATGTAGATCTTCAGCAAGTTGCAACTCCAATAGCTGTCTCTTTCCGGAAGCTCTTCTAGCTCGTGAATCAGATGTGACGGAGCTCTCCTTCCCTGTTCTTTCTGCCCCTTGCTTATAGGGCCGGTATCCCTTATGATTTCCTACCTTAGAGACTGCCAAGCTCTTCTTTAAACCTATGTAATGTTGATTTTTTTTTTTTTCACATAGAAGGTGCTTGATAGAGATTAAATGAATTCAAAAGTGAGAAGTTATTTAAACCAGTTGATTTGGATTCCGGTAAAATGAGAAGGTTCATGGGCACCGGGAGTTGTAGGTACATGTTTTCATCTCTGTGTTATTAAATGCAGTTTAGCAGTAAGGCAGCATTCTTCTTTTTTTTTTTTTTTCCTTTTCAGTAATTGCATACCCTTTGATATGATTAGTTCTAGACTGTCCATCTGTAAGCAAATATCTATGGGATGCCAAAAAAAAAAAAAAATAGAGGGAAAGAGAGACACTTTCATTTAAATTACTAGAAAGACTTAACAGCTTTTAGACACAGGGATTTCTTTCTCTTTTATAATATACCAGCAGCACTCTCTTCAACGACATTTAAGTGCATTCATGTTTGAATAGCGGTAACAAGGTTAAAAACGGTCAGTACACTGACATTATATTAAATTTTATCTATGAAATCCAACAGATGGTCACTAAGTTTCTACTGTGTGCAAGGCACAATGCTGGGCAAGATTCTGTGAAGAACAAAGAAGACTTATATAAAATCCCTTCAAGAGGGAACATCAGGAAATGCAGATAGAACAAGTTATGTAACAGGAGACACACCGTAGTATTAGCTCCAGAAAACACAGCAAGAAAAAAAGAGATTACGTCTTTTGGGAAACTCATTAGAACACTTCTTTCCTTTCACACACCAACTTGCTAATGATGGCGGCTTGGAATATGTGATGACAGGTGCCTTTAGAAAGTACCTGAAAATAATGGATTTTAAAAAAATGAATAGAAATTAAATAAATAAAAAAGAACAGAAGGTAGTGGAAATTTAAAAACAAATCGATGGGCATTTTAACATTGCCCATTCAACATGATAAATTTTAGGGAGAAAAGCATAATCTTATCATCGCACCACAATTATTTTGTTTTGCCTGCTAGTTATTTGTGCTATTTTGAAACCAGCACTTGAATACACAGAAAAGAGAAAAGCTTACTTCAGAGCAGACTTTCACATGTCGCAGACCTCATTCAAGCCACAGCCTGTGCGACATGGACGCCTCTCCCACTTCACTTACAGGAACCAGGTTTCCTAAACTGGAAAATGAGAAGAAACAACACCAATAATAAAGCCTATTCCCTGGGTGGTCAAGAGAATCCAATGAAATGCTCCAGGGAAATGACAGCTGTTGTCTCAAAACAAAGGCCCAGGAAATAGGGGCTCCTGACCCCATCCCCTCACTGTACTCCTACCTTATTCTCCGTCCACCCCCATCCCCGAAATCCTTCATACTCATGCGGTATGAGTCTGAAATACCAAGAAACAGGCAGATTAATTCCAAAGAGCTGAACAGTAGCGGACCACATAGTGAGTCCTGGAAATGCGGGGCAGTGTTGAACAGCCGCCTCCGAAAGGCTGAGGCTGGGTCCTGGTCCCACAGTTGTGGGTGTCCATGTTGTCCAAGTGGGACAAGATGCATACCTGCTTCCCTCCAGCTGCAAGCATCAGGAGACAGGGAGGCGATGGTTTCTGCCCTCGCTCCCCTCCCTCTGCAGATGGTGGCCTAGAAGCACCCAGCACCCTGGCGAGTCGGCTCTTTGCCTAAGATAGCACAGAAGCACCGAGCAGGAACCTCAGCAAGAGCAAAGGAAGCCAAGCAGAACCACATGACCAGGGCTCTGTGATTGCCACTGTCCCTGTGCCCGAAGCCCACAGTTTATGTCACAACCTACACATCGATCTAAGCGGAACAAGGTGCTAAAGCAGAAGACCTCAATAGGCTGGAGAGTTTCCTAACATCATAACGAAATATCCAGGATCAAATAAAAGATCACCCTTCGTGCCCCAAACCAGGAAAGCCGCGATGGGAAGAAGACAAGACGCTGCACCAGTGGTGATTAATAAGACGGAAGAGATGTTTGGATTATCTGACCAGGATTTTCCAAGTGCTTCCAAGATCGACTGTAAGTTCTCTAGAAACCGACTTAAAAAATGGAAGATCTTAGCAAACAGACATTACGCAAAAGAACCAGGCTGGAGATTACAGGACTGAGAAGCACAGTCACCAACATAAACAAGCTTGCTGGGGGTCTCCCCGGTGGTGATAGCAGACTCAGGGACCATGGCAGTTGGAGGACCCAACATTTGAATCCTTGGGATCTCAGAAGGATGCGGGCAGTGTGTGGGGCTGAGAAAATGTTGGAAGAAAGGGTGGTTGAAAAGGAGCGGGTATTACGTCTACGTACTTAACCTCTGTCCACTGAGATAAAAGGGTACCACTTCACGTAAGACGTAGAAACCTGGAATCTTCTCCTTCGACCTCTCCGTCCTTACGCTACAGTCATCACAGCATGCCTGTGCATCTCATCACGTTATATTATCTTGCTTTCAACAGTCCCATGTGTTGTAAAGAAACTAAGAGAAAATAGGAAATATTTCATATCTATTCAGATGTTTGCCTTTTCAGCTTTTCCGTATTGCTTCTTAACGATTTGCATTTCGGGCAGGCATCGAATTCCTGTGGCATGGACCTCAGTGGGCATCGTTTGAACAGATGCTTTAAAACCCTTGTGTGCTAATTCCCATGTCTCGATCATCTTGGAGTCGGTCTCCATTGTTTGTCTTTTCCCTGAAACTAGGTCACATTATCCTGGTTCCTCTTACGTTGCATAATTTGGACAACATCCTATCACATGGAGGTGCGTCGGCACTGGGGACATTCCTCCAGAGAGTGTTGCTGTTTTTGTCTCCGCTGACAATTAACTGGGTTGGATGCAAACTGCAAATTGTGTCAGGCAAGTTGGGTTCTTTTGTCCTTAGCTGCTCTGTGTGTAGTCTGTCCCCGCAGGTGGCTGGGGTGACTCAGGGGTCAGGCGAGGACGAGGGCAGTTTAAGCACAGAACTTGGGGCTCCTCCTCTGGGATCTCTATTCCCCCCTTTCCAGTGGCCTCTCCGGGCCCCTTTCTGGCAGACTTTGGCCAGCCCCACTTGGCACTGGCTTTGTTCTGCCCTCAGGATTAAAGCTGTAGTGCATGGCGAGTTACCACCAGCTGGTCGCGTCTCCCAAACCTTCTGCCTCTCCAGAATCTGCCAGCTGGGGTTCACTCACCAGGACGGTTGTTGAGTGTGCGCGGAACCTAGTTATCCGGTTGCCCAGAAACTAGAGTTGGGTCCAGTTAGAGCTTGCCCCACCATGGAAACAGAAACCTGCTTGAGGTTTTGAAGGGAGATGCAGTTGAAACTCCAAAGTAGGTCTGAATGAATGTCACTTTCCAAACACCCATTCTTTCTAAAAAAGATCCTGTCTGGCCTGTCCATCTGGTTCTTTGATGCTCCTCAGGAAAATTTCCCTCGTACAAATCCTGCATGTTTCTTACCAGGTAAGTATCTATATGTACCGTGCTGAAATTGATTTTGTTTCGTTTGCCTCTATTTCCTTGGCGTTACTTTCCTCATTTAAGGAAGCCTCATTAGAAATGGGCTTCCCCACCCTGGGGCACAAGAAGTCTGCAGTTTTGTTCTGAATGCACACCTGGGAACTTCACACCAGGTCAGCGGAGCTCACCCGTGGTCCGGCCCAGTCCGAGTCTGCCTTGTCGTCATTGTCCTGTTGAGATCTTTGGGTTGGGATCACTGATCTTGGAATGGTTCCAAGTCCGTCTCTTCAACGTAGAGTTCAAATGCAGATAAGACCATAGCATATGCTCTGGCCTTGCGGAGAATTTCATATGCTGGTGACTCTGAGAGCTGTGTATGGACATTGTAGCGACAGAATGGGAAAGGGGTCAAGCCATTTCTCTGCAGTCCTTTTCTTTTCTAAAACATCTTTTTAATAGACCGAACCAGCTCTGAAGTTGGCTGGGGGAGAGGGGTTTAAAAAAGAAAAAAAAAAAAAAAAAGAAGAAGATAAAATGAGGAAAAAATTAACATATTAAGCCTTTTAAATGGACTTGTTTTTAAATAATTAATTTCAGATATTAAAATTGAGATCAGAAAAACTGAAATCAACTCTTCTAGCAAAGATCTACAGACAGCTTCTTCTGTTCCTAAATGTTATTTTTATATTCTAAATCCCCACAGGTTTTTAGGAAAATGCATTTGAAGTTACCCAAGTGTTTGGCTTATCTCTAGCACCTAACAGGGAACCTGAAGTCTGTGGAATAGAATAAAAACCAGCAAGTGTTGTTTTCCTTAAAGGAGACTTCATTTCCTTAAATTTCATTTAAGAAAACAAGAAGTACTTTCATCATATGCTGTGAAGAGCAGTGATAACCCGGAATATTACTCATTACAGATAGGAGACTCAGCTCTTTCATTGGACTAATAATCTTTTTCTTAAAAAAGAAAAAAAGTCACTCCTTCCCCAAAGAAGTTACAAGAGACCAACAGCACACTAAAAATACTTTATTGTCATTACTTGCACTATATATACATGATAAACAGAATATATAGTACTTCTGATGAAACACCCACAGTCTTCATCCAGGTAAAAGAATCATCCATAGAATGGAAAGATGACACCCATTAAAAAAAAAAAATCTCTCAAATATTGCAACAACTATAAAACGAGCCACAGATATTCTACAGCCTTCTTATTAAACAAAAGGGGACTAAACGTTACATATGGTTTGAAGAAATTAAATGCCAGATATTCTACAGAAGGAGAAAATATTAGGACCCTGGAATAATTTTTACGCCTGGTCCATTTTCTGCCCACTGGAAAAAATTGCACTGTTTTGCCTTTCCAAGAGGACACACAAAAAAATTCTTCCCGTTATTAGGTCCGATCTTTAGCACGGTTCTCATGATGGAGCGTTTGCCATGGTTGCAGAATGGGAAGGACAAATCTGCCCACTGCAGGGTGAAAACAGAAAGATTGTCAAGTTTAGGAGCAGGTTAGAAATACGTACAGACTAAGCCTGGGTGCACATCATGAGTGAACCCCACGTTCCCTGCTACTATTAATCAGGCATTGTGAAATTGACACAGGTCATTAGTTCTGGCCCTTAAAAAAAGCTTATAGACTGTAAGAAGCATCTCCTACAGATTTGCTTGAATTACGCAGAAAACTGCCATGACTGAGGTTCCCTTTGTCTGAAGGTGTGCTTATAGGAGTTCCTTCCTCTTTATGGAAAATATTTGAAAACGATCAGAATCCTGCCGTCAAGCCATCATATTTCTGTTATCAGTCTGTTTCAGTTCAAACAATGAAGATCAAAGATTTGTTACACATTTGACACTAAATTTCCTTCATCTCTTAGGAAAAGAAAGAATCCAATGCAGAATTATGTGGATGAATTTAGTCGGATTCCCTTGTATTAGTCTTATAAATTTTGGCCTCAAGGGAGCTTAGGGGCCAGCTGTGATATTATTAACTTGTTACCTAATATTTTTTTCATTATATCCACAAAATCTCCTTGAAGAGGATATGTGACAGTTCAGGAGGGCAGAGTTACATCTTGTGCAGGGATTTAAACCTGGAAAATTCCTTAGTAAGGTACCATACTGAAGACAGAGATTTTCTCTCAATGAGTCCAACCCCCCAATTTTTTACTCCAGCACTGAAACAGATCAGTATTTTCTTTTTTTCAGTTACACACCAGATGCAACTGGAAAAATACCTATCTTTCAACATTAGAATCATACTCAGCACATGAGAGGCTCACACCCTGAGAAACAAAGAAGATGAGCCTGAGGAAGGAGAAGGACCCCAGATTTTAGTGTTCTCTCCCACCTTCATTTCCAGGGACACGTGCAGATCCACAAGCGGGGGAGGGGGGATGAACTGCTCTCCGCTTACATTGTTACTGTGTAAGCTTGTGTAACAGGACTTTCTAAGATCACTGTAAACCTAAGGAACCTTAACTATTTTTCCTGTGTACTTCCATCCAGCGAGCAAACCCAGGGTTTTGTAGCAGAAGTTAGGAAGAGCATGTTTGTATCTTGATTATTTGCCACTTGCATAAATCACTCAAACCCTTCTATCTTTATAAACCAAGGGCAACACATCTACACTCGTGGCTCATATGTGACATACTAGAATCATCGAATGGCTATTATTTGATTATGTTTTCTTTCTTTCTTTTGATGAAGCTCTTTGAATTTAAGTTCTTCAACATTCAGGCTTCCGACTGAAGTGTCAGTGTGCCTATTTGAAATTTAAAGGTGAAAAAGGAAATAAAATTTCAAGATGAAACTGGGAAAAAGATTGCTTTTTTTTTTTTTTTTTTTGGAGAAGCTGGGAGGAAGGGCAGAAGAATCTTAAGCCCTGATCTGGGGCTTGGTCTCCCAATTCTGAGATCATGACCTGAGCTGAAACCAAGAGTCAGACACTTAACTGACGGAGCCACCCAGGGGCCCCACTACTCATTACATTTTAATAACGGAAGTATTCAATTACACTAGCGTGAGCTTAAAAAACTCTTACGCGTACTTGGAAAAACCCACACTGCGCTTCTCTAGGTAAAGGACAAGCATAAAACTGCCTGTTCTTGTTTTCGCCGTCCTTCCGCACGACTCGGAGAACGCAGCGGCGGCCGTGTTTACTGCAGCGAGGCCGATCAGCATGCAATGCCCAAGTACCATCTGTCAGTTTAATTCCAAGTTCACTGAAATGACAGGTTACAAAGTTACTACAGTGTTAACAGCGCTAAAGGGACCGTTCCCACCACCTCCCCCCTGGCGTCAGAATTCTGTTGGAACCAAGACACGGGACCAAAAAGTGGACCACGGTCCACTGGAAGTCATTACATTTTTTAAATTTTTAAAAAATATTTTGCATATTGTTAATAATACCTTTATTACACCTTTTGAATTCTTGGTTTTCCCAGGTAATCCCAATTTACTTCCAAAGCTACCTGTGCATCCAACGCACGCAATTTGAATTTCTAAAGTACAAAAACACCTTACGTGTGCACGAAGTATAGCCACCTTACTTACGTTTCACTTGTGATACCAGTTCTTCCCTCATTCAGGATTATAGTGTGGCCCCTTTGATTTCCCCTAAAATATTCTCAAGTCCGCCGCTCCCCACACCCCCCCCCCCAATAACTAGAATGTCAGTCTCCTCTAATTATTTTCTCACCTGTAGCAAACTCTCTTCAGTGGCTCCAACAAGAGCCAACGAGGTCACCCTTTCTGTTGTCCACTTTAAAGACAATTTTCTATGTTTTTTTTTGATCAAGGCTACTATAATAGTTGCAATCGTATTTCAGCAAGGCACGGGCTGCCTGGCAGAGCAGGAATGTGTGTTCTGTAAAGCTACTAGGGCAGCTTTGTTTTCCCCCACAATTAGGATCAAGAGTATCTGCAGGTTAGTCCCACATACCGTGGACAAAGGTCAGAAGCCTGACCTCTACTGTGAGCTGGAGAAGCGGAATTTTCTCTTGGAAAAGGAGCTTCATTAAAATTTATTTTAAATTTTTAAAAAATATTTTGCATATTTTTAATAATACCTTTATAAGAACTAGTCTTTTTAATAAACCAGCTGAAGAGAAGAGCTTACATTAATTAAAACCAGAAGTCCTCCCCCTTAATATGGCTATTTTAAAACTTTTTAATGATAAAAAATTCATCCTCTCTCATTTGTTTTGGCTAAAATATCATTATTAAATAGTTTCTAGGGCAGGATAAAAATCACTCTTAAATAATTTTTAGAAAATACTTAAAAATCATAAATGTTTTCCCTTTTTCTTTCTTCCTAAACTACATTCTTCGTATGCTTGCTCCTGTAATGATGCTTCAAGGTATCATATTCAATTGAAATGTTCAAAGTGTGAGGTTTTTTTTTTTTTTTTCTTTCCAGTTTTACTGAGATATAACTGACATATGAGGTCTTTTATTTGCAGTGAAATTGTTTTAAAATCACTTATAAAGTTCGGTTCACCAACTGACTTCGGCTCTGGTCATGATCCCAGGGTCCCAGGATCAAGGCCCACATCGGGCTCCATGCTCATCGGGGAGCCTGCTTCTCCCTCTCTGCCTGCTGCTCCCCGTGCTTGTGCTCGCTCTCTTTCTCTGACAAATAAATAAAATCTAAAAAAAAAAAAAAAAAGAAATCATTTATAAAACAGATGCTTAAATACGTTGCTGAAGCTGGTCATGGAGTAGGCGTTGCTAAGGAAATCATTACAGTTAAATATTTTGCCAGCAACTTTTTCGTGGCTACCTTCTTCAGGGTGGGGGACACTAGCCAGTATTTTAGAATCAGAGGTAATACCGTCCTGAAATCGCAAAGCCTGAGGACAACAGGCCTTTCTTTTTCCACACTCCCTCCATTTTTACCAATGGCCCTTCCAAGAGAGGGGATATTAAAACTTTAACTTCCAGGGAAGCTACATCTGTAGGTGGTTGTAGCCAAGACCATGTCAAAACCAAAGGGAATCATAAACGTGCTTTTAAAAAAACTGTTAAGAGAGAATGTAAAAAGGTAAAGAACATTAACAGAAAGGAGCGAAATGATGCTTTCTTACAGAAAACATGCACACAGGCCAACACAGTTTTCTACATTATTTTGAAGGTCACTACCTTAGGTAACAATGAGTTGAACATTTTCTAACCCATTTGCTTCAACCTAGACATCTGCAGAGCTCCAAATACCCAGGAGAGGTTTCCATTTCTCTTACTAGTAGAGCTTTAAGGGGAAGGGCATGGTGGAAGGGTGGATTAAGGTGGAGGGAGAAAGGCCCCAGTGACCCCCTTGAGTTCCCCATTTTCTGGCTTTCATTCCATTTCCTCCTTGGTATAAGTTAAAGACAAAAATATCCACATGCTATCTTATCCCCAGTGCTTGGAGGGGAGACCGCTGACCAGAGCCTCAGCATTACCTGGGAGAGCCTTACCCACCCCGCTCGCGATCGCCCACAGAGTTGGAATCCGGATGTTAACAAGATTCCCGGATGATTCTTATGCACATTAACTTGTGAGGCACTGAGTTAATGTAACCGAGATATTGATGCCACCTGTGATCATATCAACTCTAAATATGCATAACTAATCTTAATTTTATGATAGAAAACATTATCCAGGATAATTAAATGTTCTGATTAATTGAGGACATCTTGGTTCCTCTTTGTTTCCATCATTACTTAAAAACCTTCTAAAATGTAGCAGATCATTTTCTTAGGTAAACTTAGCATACAAAATAGCTTAACTTGCTTTGATAACTAGAACCATCACTTTGAATATTCATAGTGGATTATAAGTGGCCTGTTTATATAATAGATCCGGGGTTGACAAATCTTTTCAGATGGCACATATTTTCGGCTGTGGGTCGTAACAGTCTCTGCTGCGACTACTGAACTCTGCTGCTGTTGCATAAAAAGCAGCCACAGAAAATATGTCAGCCAATGGGAATGGAAGGTGTTCCAATAAAACTTTATTGATCAAAACAGGCGGTGGGCCGGGTTTGGCCCTGTCATGGTAAAGTGAAAGTCATTAGAAGTGAGCAACGCTTGATGCGTAATAGGTTCTCAATAAATACTTGTTAATTAATAAATAAGTAACACTGAACAGAGATCAGAAAAGACTATTATCAAGAACGAGGACATGACCATGCACAACTCTGTAATTTTAAAGTGGGTAGTTCTCAAGGCTCGATTTATCAAGGTCTAACTTGATAGGGTGACTCATTATAATGAAAACACTGCCTAAAATGTTTTGAACTAATCAGCGTTGTTGAAGGCAGATTTTGGAGCTCAGTGGTATTTCACGAAATAAAAGAGAGGTTCAGTGACTCATCCTAGGGGTTCCCCGGCGATTCTAAAATCCTTTGGGGACTGGAACCTGCAAAGGAGACAGGAAGCGCGTCTAAGGGGTCCGTGCTTCCCGGTGTGAGAGGTGGAGCTCTGCCCACGCTGACTGGCAGGCAAGAGAAAACGTGAGCGACGCCGCCATCTTTACTTCTCCTCCAAGGGAGCCTCTGCTCAGCTCAGGAAAAACCTTAACTGAAAGCACGAAAACACGTGTTCTTTGACTAAGTACTCCAGTGTTTCGCTCTGCATTTATAGTAATTGGATCAAAGACTTAAAGCCGTTTCTAGCAGTTATTCTGAAGTGCTTAAAAACCGGTTTGACCACCCAATTTATAATCCAGTAGCTGGATAAAATTCAAGTATATCCAAAGACCAATCGGGAAATATGCCTCATCAACATAGCACGCATCATGTGGTGAGGAGCCCAGTCATTAAGAGAACAAAAGGCGAATTAATTACCATATAATTATTAAAGAAAAAAATAAACTGGCTATAAATTCTCTGAGTGGACCACCTGCTTTAATCGTATTATGTTGTGAGCTTCTGCTCTGCATCTTGTCTGCAAGATGAACACTGTAGCTGCCAGACAAGGAGAAAAATGAAATAAATGACAGTAATTTGCAATTTATTCCTTGTAAAGTAGCTGGGTGCAGAAGGGCTGCTGGGTGAATGTATTTCATCACTTGACATTTATTCTGCTAGTTGATCTTGATTGATTTTAGAGTCTCGGTCCTGGGGTTCTTCTATTCAACGCAGGCTGCGGCGTTTCTAAGTAATGCTGTGTGCTGTGATTAATCATACGACCCTCTTACTAATGGCTTATGAAGAAATCATTTAAATTTAAGGTTACATTAATGTTTTTTTAAATCCCTAATTCATTAGTTAAATTGTCTGAGATTTTCTACAAAGCACTAAGGAAATAAAAATATGCCGAGATGTTCCATCAGGGTCCAAGGAAGGCCACACCACTTTCAAATGCTTGCCTCTCCTTCTTTCTGCTGAAGCTACAGCCCAGGAAAGACTTCAGCAGTGATTTTCTTAGAGGACAGCCTCCCAACTCACACCTTCCAGACCTTAGCTCCTTCACGACCTCTGATTGGGGTTCATTAGACATTAATATGGATGAAAGTGTAGAGGGAGTGTCCTGATCCAGTCAGTTACAGGCCGGGCCTCCACAACTTAATTCAAATGTTTGTCATTCCTCAGTATCAGTGACAAAAGTTAAAGCAGTTATTACAAATGATTATGAACAAGATTTTTTGAAGAAACCAGCCAAGGATAAATCATCAAGACTAACTTTATGGTAAATCTCGAGTTGGGATAGTAGACTCGAGACAAAAGCATCTATTGACCAAATACTGCCTCAGAATTATGAAATAAGCTCCAAGGGTTCCCAGAGGCTAGTCTGGGACGGTACCCCAAGCCGGTCCCCTGTCTTTCTGCCTGAGGGAAGAATCTTTCCCTCAGCAAAGACACAGTCCATCTGGGGAGAAGCTAATAATGCAACCCTCCCCCCACAGTCATTTTAAATCCCCCACACACCAACGTTTTCCTGCCCATCTCCACGGGCCCTGAGAGACTCCCGGGAAGAAGACTGTCCACCTTCACTTCACTGTAGAAATGCAGGATGGACAGCACCTGCTTCCTGAAGGGGGGGAAAAAAACACGGCTGGGAAAAAAATTGTGGAGAAATGTTTCTCTGTGAGGGGAGCCTTACACCAGGTTGTGAGAGGAAGGAAGCCCAGATACAGGGTGTCAGCAAGGTCGTGTGGACAGGTAGTTTTAGGCGCTACCAAGAATCCTAAGAGAGGGGATGACATTGTTAACATTGCTGTATCTCTGGTGACTGCCATCGGGTGTGGGAAGGAGCTTCTCCTAGATGTGAAGTTCATCGTCTCAAAACGTATCTGGTCTCTAGTATTTACTAATCAAAATGACAGCTTTTTGAGTTCAGATACAAAAGTCGCACACGCGTTCTTTGGCCCTTATTGGCTGAAACTACCACCACCACCCCCCTCGGCTACGGAGATAAGCCACTTTCTCTAGGAGGAAAATTACTGAAAGTAACTCCGGTCCCCTCTCTTTAGAAGACACTTAGTAAACTGTCCTGAGTGAGCTTTCCTTTAGAAGAGCTATCTTTCTTTGGAAGGAAATATATTAAACAAAAATGTTAACAGTGGTGATTGATATCAGGTGGGATGATGGGGGATTTAAACAGTTTTCTTTATATGCCCAATTTGTTCCCAAATATTCTGTATTGAACTGTAGACAATTACAGTCAGGATAAAGTAACTTTTTACAAATAGATATAGAAGGTTCTGTTTTCATTCTCTTCCTTTCTTTAACATTATGAGCTAGAGACAGCAAGGGAAGTAAATTACCATAATCATCTTTCCAGGTTTGATTTACCTTCCAAAATCAACATAAATTGCTTTAGCAGGGGATGACTTCCCTGACCTCTTAAAACTTCATGCAAATACCTTCAAGATCAAGGTTAGAAGTATCATACCTGGCAGGAAATCCAGGCTTACCACTTCGGAGGTCTGGTGATGAGGAGCGGGTTGTTTTCAATTTTTTATATGCTGGACTAAATAATTCAGACTGAGGGCAGAGCGAAGGCGATACGTTTGCTTTGTCAGATGGTTGAGATCCGTGGTTCGCTCTGTCCTCGGAACGGTGCAGTGGGTCATTAAAACAAACGTGAGTCGGCGAACGGTTCTGAAATTCTCCATCTAGGGTCTGGTTTTGGCTCGTTTTTCTTTCCAAAGCACTGGACTTATTACTGAAATCGGCCAAGACAAGGGTTGTAGTTCCAAATGCTGTTTTCCTGTTAATCTTCACTTCCTTACTTGGTTTTCCAAAGCTGTTACAAGGATACCTCACTAAGTCGGTAAAGGCAATAGAATGTTCTTCGTTCTCGATTACTGAATCTGGGAGGAGAGAGAGGTAATTCTGCAGTATCCCTATAATATACAGACTACATGAAATACATATAAACCTATATATTTGTAATATATTGACTGTCTGAAACATCTTTTTACAGGACTAAAACTTATTCACCTATGACATGAATACGTAGAATGAATAACACAAAGTTACTTTGGACAATTAAGGATTAGCCATCTTGCTAGGAAATTAAGTATTACATAAAGAACAAAATTTCAACCACCCATAGAGGCTCCAAGGTGGTTTAACAAAGATTTATATTTGCTTCCTACTAGGTCTACCATTTCAAGGTCATGGAGCTATCAATTCTGTTACTATGTGGCAACATAGTAAAGCAGGGTAATTAAGAGGCAGGTCTACCATGAGGCTTTAGATCCGCAGCGAGACACCTGTCTCTGGATTACCAGGAATGTTTCCGTGAATGACACAGGAAAGGGAACGGCTTAGTAAAATTAAGCAAAGATGAATTACAAAGACTAAACATTAATTAAAAATGTTTCAGCAAAGCATCCCCGGATTTTGGAGTCGGGACTGGAATAAACCACAGTCTTTCGTATTCAGAGAAATAACAAGAAAATAGTTAATGAGATGCAAAGCGGCATTTCGGTTGAAATGAACGAGGAGCCCTAAAACTGTGGTTTTCTGAGGGCTCTCTGCTGAAAGATCCCAGAACAGGAGGTGCTGTCCCTTCCAGCAAAGCTGTGAGCACCCGGCGAGGCCCGCCTTTCTGGCCCAGAGAACAAAACGCCGTGTGACAGCAGGCACAATGTGGGGTCCGCAAGTCAAGAACGAACTTTCTCATCGCTAATTGAAGGAAGAAAGAAGGCTTTGAGAACACAATAGGAGCCACATCAATGAGCGGGTTCTTAATCATGGGCTCTCTCTGAGGTTTAACTTTCTCTGAACACATGAAATTGTGAGCTGTAAAGAGTTATTTTGAAGGATTTCAATGAAATCAGTACAATTGTCTGGGTAAAGATTTTAATAACAAGGGGGTAGGAAGGATAAAGAAGAGAAAAAATTCAGCATTTTTCTATTCCACCTGCAACGATATTCTTACAGAAATCCTCCCTTTCAGTTTACGAAGCACTTGGACTGAATAACAAACTCCAAAGTTGCTGAAATCTGCATAAAACAAAGCTTTATTGAATAATTCATTAGAAATAGTAGAGAACAGATGTGATCATCTCCGTTTTTTGAGATACAAAGGCACATACTCTTTTAGCACAAGCCTGTTTCCCCTCCCTGTTTAAAAAAAAAAAAAGTGCTCAACAGAATATTAGCGTGGTTTACGTGCAAAGGCTGGCAATTCCTTTCAATCTTTCGGAAAGAAAGCATTTGACTTAGTTATGCAGTATCAAGGTGGAACAAGATATATACCTTTGCATAATTAGCCCTCTTTGAAGCAGAAGGAACTCAGAACCAGAATCCAGGCTTACCCGGAGGCCTTGAAGTCAGGCAAGCGGCACAGGTCTTCGAAGACGGGCTATTTATTAGCGTACAGACCACACACGCCCATTGCTCCTCCCATTTCCGGGCCACGTGCTCCCCTCTGCTAGACGGCCACCTGATTGTCGTGTTTCTCGTGGGCAACTTGCTGCAAAAGGATTTTTGACGTTAATCACGAACACTGTTGCTGTTGTTCTTATCCATTCTGGGTATTTTAGAAATTCTTATAACCACTAATACCCAAGTGTGTACTGGCTCTAATTCTCTTGGAATGAAATGTTCCCTCTTGTGCCCTGCTGATTGCTATTGAAGACAGAAATAAAAAACGTTTTTACTTAAATCAGAGTTGTGGGGTTTTTGTTGTTGTTGTTGTTTTTAAACAACACTAAATGTTTAAAACATTTTAAAACATTAAACAAAAATGTTTAGTGTTGTTTTCAACAACACTAAAAATAGTTGACAAGAACTCCTAGGAAGCATTTCTCAAGTAATGTTTTAAGTAAGCGGTCTTCTTCCCCAAGCCAAACTGAGATAACTTTATACAACCAAATTCAGGAGGTGGGGAGGAGTGGGGTGGTGGGGGGAAGAAAAGACTTGGGCAGAAATTAGAACATGGAGAGTAAAATGAGACAAAATTTTAGTTATTTCATGTGCATGTCTCTCCTGAATTCCTCAACAGGGTCTACTAAGCACTAGATCAACTACCTGATCAATAATGAAGAAAACGATTGCTGGCCTCATATTACTTCCCCTTAGGTAAAACTGCTTCCTGTTAGATAGCTAATAGATTCATAAGAAAAGAGTAAAACCAACCCTGATTTTTGGACTCAAATGTAAATCACGATTCCCCATTTGGAATTTTTTTTTTTTTTAAGATTTTATTTATTTACCTGACACGAAGAGTGCACAAGCAGGGAAAGTGGGAGAGGAAGAAGCAGACTCCCCACTGAGCAGGGAGCCCAATGCGGGAACTGATTCCAGGACCCTGGGATCAGGACCTGAGCTGAAGGCAGATGCTTAACCCACTGAGCCGCCCAGGCGCCCCCCTCTGGTAATTCTTACTTGACTATTGTTACGCAAAATACCACTAAAGGCTCTGCTGAAACCCCACTCTTAAATACGTAGTTCTTTAGCATAAATCACGTGGGTAAGCAACATGGCAGACACACGGATTCCTTTCAGGATTCCAAACATCCACACGGAGAAAAGCTTTCTGGTAAAGGCTATGGGACCTCCCATCTCAGAGCATGAGCTCTTTGACTTGCAGCAGTACCCTGACCCCTGGCACAGTTTGCTCCTTACATATAATTACAGCAGTTTTTAAATTCAAGCTTCTCTGGTGAAATAACAAATAGCATAAGAAAATCTGACAATGAGACACATCTCATTATGGTTCTTTTATCTTTCCTGACTTTTAATGCTACTCAGTATTTGTTTCTTCGGAACCACCGACCTCCCATAGAATTTGTGTGCTTGGCCTAACTCCTGCCCTCCTACCAACTTACTGTGAAAGGCAACAAAATGCATTTATTCATAATTAAATATACACAGTTTAAATAATCTTCAGATTTTTTGTATGCTACCATTTTTCACCATTTCATCTTCTATCCTACAGAGTTCACTAACCGTAAGCACATGTTCACTGTTACCTGTAGAAGCTGTGGAAGCATTTCTTCCCCTTACTGTTCCACTTCTCAATGACCTACTAAGAAATTCTCTCCAATCCCCACTTGGAAGTGCAACAGGAATTTCAAAGTTAACATACATCGGTCCTGGACTGAGTAATGGTCTCCCAAAGATAATGGGTCATACTACCAGGACCCTGCAAACATTACTTTATAAAGAAAGAGGACCTTTGCAGATGTAATTAAAAATCTTGACATGGGGAGATTATCCTGGATCATCGGGTGGTCCCTTCATCCAAAGCCCAGTGTCCTTGGAAGAGAGGCAGAGGGAGGCTTGATACCCAGGCAAGAGAAGGAGATGTGACCCCAGAGGCAGACTGGAGTGAGGCAAACCACAAAGGAAGGAGCCCCAGCTACCACCGGAGGCTGCAAAAGGCAAAGATTCTCCTCTAAAGCCTCTGGAGGGAGCACAGCCCGGTCCACACCTCCGGCCCCATGAAACGGATGTTGACCTTCTGGCATCCAGAGCTGCGAGAGTAACTTTCTGCTGCTTTCAGCTACCAAGCTTGTGGTCATCTGTCATGTGCAGCCACAGGAAACTAGTGTGAATAAAATTCACGATCATCCCCACCCCATACACACACATAATACCTTGCAAGTCTGCTAGCTCATCTCATCTCAGTAAAAGGCATCCCTGCGCCCGTGAGGGATGGATGGATCAGGCACTGCGCCTGACCCACTGATCAGGCCAAAAACCTGGGAGTGACTCTTAATGCTTCTTACCCTCACGTCCCACGTTCGGTCCACCAGCGAGTCCTGGCAAACTCTGCTCCAGAGGCAAATGCACTCTGAAGCTACCAAAGCTTCCATAGCTCGCTGTGTTCTCCTCCACGGACCAGAGTGGGGAGCATGGAGAACGCAAGCAGCAACCCCAGCCACGAGTTCTGTGGCGTCCGTGCTGGGGTTCTGGTCAGGCAAGGCCCATGCACCACCAGCACCATCTCGCATCTGCTCAGTGCCCGGGACAAGGTGCCCCAGTGTCTCTACTTTCAGAAGGACCTGAAAGGTCTGCTGCATTCTTTGCTCGGGGGCCTTTATGACCCAGGCTGCAAGGCCATTTGACACATGCACCCCCCAGCAAAGGCAAGAAGTATGAGGCCAAAATGTGGAAAAAAGTGATTACACACAGGGCACCTGGATGGCTCAGTTGGTTAAGCAACTGCCTTCAGCTCAGGTCATGATCCCGGAGTCCTGGGATCGAGTCCCGCATTGGGCTCCCAGCTCCATGGGGAGTCTGCTTCTCCCTCTGACCTTCTCCCCTCTCACGCTCTCTCTCTCACTCCCTCTCTCAAATAAATAAATAAATAATCTTTTTTTTTTTTTTAAAGTGATTACACACAGTTGTGGCTTGCAAGTAATGAGTATCTTATTTGTCTCGTATCTGTGGTGTTTATAAATTATAATTTGTTGTTTCTTATTCTAAATATTCAGAGTAGGACCAAACATAGCATTCAAACTTTTAAATATTTTTTTTCATAAAAGCCCCCTAAATTGCATTTCAGCCCTTAAACTTTACTACCTCAACTTCTAAAATGATCCTAAATTCAGGCATTTTTTTTTTACCCCCACTCCCCCACCACAAATTGCCGTGATTTACTAAGGGTCCTACTGTTGAGGCACCCGGACGCCATCTCTTCACTCTGGTCACACTTAGTCACTTCTCCACATGGCGACCTCACCATCCTCATAAAACACCAGCAGTGTATGCCACCCCTCTGCTCACAACGTTCCAGCGGCTTCCCAGCCCACTCAAAGTCAGCACACCCCCTGCTACCCAGAGCGACCTTTCGATATCTTCTCTCCCATTGAAAATCTCTGAAGGCAGCTCATCACACTCCGAAGACACCCAGAACTTCTTGTCGTGGCGGGCCAGACCCTCCGCCCGCATTCATTCTGCTCCACTCAGAGCCACACCTGCCTCCGTCTCCCCATAAACAAGTCAGAGACTTCTTCATGCTTTTCCAGTCACCTGCCCCTCCACCTTGACAAGGCATCAGATCCTTTCGAGTCTCCTCAGAGACTTTATGTATCTCATACATGTGATAATCTCATACATTATCCAAGGACACAGAGCTTCTTCCTAAGATCTCCTCCCGCTGGAATAGAGAGTCCCGTGACTAGGTCACAAATACAGGTGGAATGAATCCATTTTGCCGGAAGATCATCATTTCCACGTTGTTGAAGGCAGTGGCCATCCCTCAGGCACCACCAGCTTGAACTCCCCGGATGTCACGCTGTCAAACACTCCCCACGGCTCTTCCACGGGCACGTTCTCGTCTTTCGATCAGCAAAGTCAAGGTAACCTCAAGGCTCCCCTTGGACCTTCCTGGCTTGTCTTCGCACATCTCTCCGTGAGTGCGATCACCACCAGATTCCACTCTCATCTCCCGTGATCCCAAGGCCAGTCGCGGGGAGGGGCTCTGTTCTCAAAAGTCAGGCGCTTACAAAACAGGTGGAGGAGAAGCACGTCTCCGAGGAGTGTTTGCACTTCTCAGTGGAGACCAACCACCAGCATGGGAAGCCACTGATTTCTCTTTATCTACACGGAACAGATTGTTTTTTTAAGGGCAGCAAAGTAAATGTTAATAAAACAAAGAGAAAGGTACACAAAATCAAGTAGCATTTTAAGAAGGTTGGAATAAAGACAATGACCAAGTGGCTGCGCAGCTGCTCTTTTAGGGGGAATCGACTGCGACTCCAGGTTAACCTGATCCCTCGCTCACCGAGCGTCAATACTTTCTGGGAGCCCCTCCAGAATGTGTTTCTTCGGCAGAAACTGGAAGTTTACCACCGTGAGGCTTGCGCAGGCAGCCGCTTACATTCTCCTTTATTCTTTCTCCCTGTTCTAGCCATGGAGAGCCCAGGCGAGGTCGCCTTCCCGGGCTCCAGGCGCCAGGACTCAAGTTTTGATAGTTTTCTATTAATGCTGTGAATTCCACCAATATTCATTTTGGTTACATGACCCACAGATTCCCATTTTTGTTTAAGAGAATTTGAGCGGGGCTTCTGTCATTGTCCTCAAAAAAATCCCTTTTAAATTATGTTTTTATACATGACAACGGTGTCATCAAACTCTCTTGCCAGAACAAGCCTACCCTATCCAGGTTAACCCGTGACAGATTTTGTTCAATTCATGTCTGCCGAGCGCTCTGGAATTGCTCCACCCCCTCAAGAATCTCGATGAGCTCAGCCTTGCCTTAACTGCCTTGCAAACATCAGTAACCTTTCCTTCACTAGCAAGCAGTTCTCAATAACTTTCCAAACTAGATGGCTTTCAGACGCCTTTTTTTTTTTTTTTTTAAAGATTTTATTTATTTGACACAGAGAAAGAGAGAGCACAATCTGGGGGAGCAGAAGGCAGAGAGAGAGGGAGAAGCAGGCCCCCCGCTGAGCAGGGAGCCCCACACAAGGCTCCATCCCACGACCCTGAGATCAACCGACTGAGCTACCCAGGGGCCCCACTGAATAACAAAACGCCCTCCCCTTCGTGTGGCTCTGCAAATGCACATTCCTGCCTTTTGTTTTCGATGAAACTCTATTTCCTTCCACAGGGATCTCAAAGGTCACCTTCTCCAGAAAGACTTCCTTGTTCTTCCCACATAGATTTAAGTGTTTCCTCCTATTGTCTTCCACTACCATTAGTAGAACCTTGCCCTCTGCAGAACTTCCATTCCAAGTCCAGTGGGGTTTTAAAGAACTATTTACTCACTGACTCCCCACCTTAGACTTTGAGCATTCTGAGAGGCTGCACTGTATTTTGTCTTTGGAGTTCCAGTACCTGACGTAGAGCAGACACTGATAAAGAAAAAAAGTAATAACAAATGATTTTTAAAACAAATTTGTAAAATAAGGACTAGTATGGAAAAAGAAATGATAGCACAGTTTCCCCTCAAGGAAAAAATATTCACCTGGATGAATTATGCTAGCAGGTATATAAATTAGAGCCAACAACAGATGGCACAGGCATTCAAAGTGTGGTGTGATCAATAAAGACTACAATTTGGGGAGGACTTCATGAAGGAGTGAAGTAAACTGTACAAATGAAGGAACACGGGGATTTAGATCAATACTGCGGGGCTTCTCGTATTGCTTCCACTTAATTCGAAATGACTTTAACTTAAAATGAGAAAATGTAGTCAACATAAAAAAACTTTTCAAAAACTCCTGGAGAAAATGAACAGAATATACTTCATGATAGAAATCTCTAAGAATAAGGCAAATACTACTGGTTTTCAAATGTTTCATTACGTACACATTTTTAGTTGCTTTTCCAAATGATGTCTGAAGCTGAATGCCGAGACATGAATCACAAGTAGCTGAGGAGGAAGAGGGATGGCAGCGCTCGGAATATTCTCAGTAGAGCAAGTCCTCCCCTAATTCATAGGTGCCCCATGTCTCTTGCAAGGAACTCCTGAGCTTGTACAACCTAACTTCAAAAAACCTTTGGAATGGACAATTATTTATATGGTAAATAACACATTTCTTTAACAATTTGGAAGAATACTTTTTTTTTGTTTTTTGGGTTTTTTTAAAAGATTTATTTACTTGAGGGAGAGAGGGGAGAGAGCGAGAGAGAACAAGAGTGGGGACAAGGGGGGAGGGGCAAAGGGAGAAGCAGATCCCCCACTGAGCAGGCAGCCCAAGGTGGGGCTTGATCCCAGAGCCTGGGATCATGGCCCGAGCAGAAAGCAAACACTTAACCGACTGAGCCATCCAGGCGCCCCAAGAATACCTTTCTTAAAGACTCAAAAGTTATCAATTCAAAGAAAACAAATATAGAACATTAACCATCTGTTCAGTAAACATGAATCCAGCGTCCTCTATCTGCCAGACACTGTGTCAAAGACTTTTGGTCAGAGAAATGACACCCGTAATAAATAAGAAACCACAGATCTGCACAATAAATATATTTATAGTGAAATACATCACAGATATCTATGATAGTACAGTGGGGTGAGGAAGAAGCTGTGAGAGATTCTGAGAAAAGGAGCTGAGAACAAGAGAAGGAGAGATGGAAAGGAAGTCGCAAAGGGAGGGAGGCAGGAAGAAAGCCACAGACACACTTGAAGGTGCAGGTGGGGCCCTCCCCGCACACCTCCTCCGGCCCATCACAGAGCTTGCCATGGGCAAGATGGCGCCTCCCGGCCCAGGATCCATAGCGGCAAGATGGCGCCTCCCCGGGATCCATA